>NW_003456414.1:114056-161284 GCF_000151425.1 Trichophyton rubrum CBS 118892 | reverse complement strand
AAGGAGAGTTAGTAAGAATTTCGGTGAAAAGGCAGGTGAGTTATAGGTAGATATCTTACCCCATCACAAGCTAATATTAGAAACTCATCAATCTCCGGCTGTATGACAGTTTCGGTGGTAAATGGGTGTCCGGTGACAAGGTCCTTCATGTAGGTATCTCCCAAAGCGCGGGTGACGGCGAGGACGCCATTGACACGGTTATTCAAAATCAATCCTCCGGCATTGGTTATTCGTAACCCTTCATTTTCATCGCTACCCTTGTGGTCGTATGACAGGCGTAATGCCTTGCCGTTACGGCATAGAATGATCCTGGCGTCGCCAACATTGGCAGTGTACAGAACCCTGGAACGAATGGGCTGGTCTTCCTGCGGTGATATGGCAGACGTATCCTCGGAGAGACTTTGCTTCGACCCCTCTATACTGGTACCCTCAGGGTCGTCTGCATTTCCCTTTTTCTTCGTTGATTCAGCAATTGATGCAGCAGGGCTGGGGAGACGGTCTTCCCATCTTAGCACTGCAATGACGGCAGTACAGCCACTATTTTTTAACGGCAGTTGTTCTAGCTGCTGATCTACAGAGGTGAAGGTCTGATCAAGGAGCATGGGCACTGGAGCACTAGGGTTCTTTCGTATAGTGTCTTCAAGAATCAGATGTAGTTTCTTGCCGCACCACTCTGCAGCAAACGAGCCAGCATGGCCGTCGAATATGGCGAAGTAGCCATTGTCAGTTTCCACCATCTCCGTAGAGGCAATATCATCGTTTGCCCCGCCCTCGCTCTGTTTCGAGCTGTCAGCCTGAAGTTGCCTTGTTGCCGGGGCAAGAGGGGCTCCGAGGAAATTGTAGAGATAGGCGTGGGTGTCCTCCATTGTTCTTCGGCATTTTCTATTTCTATCTTCAGTCACACCGACCTGGAAAGAGGAACGCGAGGTGGGCATCGATTCGCCGGCGGAGTTGTTCAACGAGCCCTGAGGGACGATCAGAGCGGGATCCATCTTGCCCAAAATCTGCAGAGTCGTCTGCGCAGCCTGAGACTGCTGCTGCTGTGTCGTAGCCGTAGTGTTCGACGTCGTCGTTGAATCCCTGAGCTGGCTCTTGAGACTGGAGAGGTGCAGAGAATTCTTTGCGCTGGCGAAGAGAGCCGCTGCCTTGTTAACGGAGCTGTTTCGCCGTTTCTTGTCCCCGGGCTGGTTCCAGCGCTCGCACGCACGCTTGGAAGAGTCTGTCAGCGAGAAATGGCGCTTCTCGCGGCTGGTCGAAGAGGAGTTCTCGTTCGTTTTGTCGGAGTTGGCGCTGTCCTCCTGCAAGTAGGGCGCGGCTGGGCCTGTGGATGAGGAGTTGGGAGCCGTCGATGGAGAGGACGCGGCGGCAAGGGAGGAATCGGCTTTCTTCTCTTTGTTAGGGCTCGAGAAGCCACCGAACATTCTGTTCAGGATCCCGCCCTCGTTCGACAGACTCGCTCGCTTCCTTCCTGCCAGCTTGACTTCGCTGCGGCCGGCCTGGGGAGAAGCGACAACAGATGACGGGCTCCGGTTCTTCGATCTCAGCCGGCGGCTTATCGGGCGAGCTAGAGCAGCGATGACGGGTCAGTCAGGACGAGAGAAAACGGCTGGGGTAGAAGCATCGCTAGCTAGCTATCGGCCTGCCTGCCTGCCTGCCTGCCTGCCGGTCCGCTGGCCGGCTTTGCTGGCTGGCTCGCTGAGACTCCAGGGCCGCGCATAAGGCGTGCCGCAGATGACGTTTCGGCCCCTCCAGCGGGCGCTTCGCCAGCGCCCAAAGGCAAAAAGACGTGAAGAAACAGCCAGGGAGACGTACCTGGAGGCTGCTGCTGCTGCTGCTGCTGCTGCGGGTCGTAGCGGGAGGGAGAGTAGAGAGCGGCTTTGGGTCTACTGTGGTTTGGCTATTTGTCTACTGGGGAGGGAGTGGACGTTGTGGGAGGTTTTTGTGCTGTTGTGGTCAGACGGAAGACGACATTTTTTTCTTTTTTCTTTTCTTTTCTTGCTGCGATGAAACTAGCTAAGTGAGCTCAACTACGACTTGATACACAGAGATCCTGCTGCCTGGCCGAGGTTGCCACGGCGGCCTGGCGGGCTCTGCAGAGAGCTGCTCGACATTGATTGCGCTCGCTATTTGAGTCTTTGGAGACGCTGGAGGACGAGGAGGTGGGAGTTGCAGGCTCGCTCAGGGGCAAGCAAGGACGACGACGATGAAGACGAGAAGCAGAAGAACCCGCGGAATAATTACAGGCTACGGCTGCCTGGCCGTGATGAACAGGGCCAGGAGGACTGCCTGGTGCTGCTCTTGTCTGATATCTTTGCTGCCTTAGCGGTCTGTCTCTCTGGGGAATTGAGCAGCCGAATATCACAGTGATATCGGCTCGCTCGTCTCCAGACTCGATCAGCATATTCTAGCCCGTCGACCTAGACCCAGAGACCGTATTCGTTGTCCTGATTTTACCCACCAGGCCATGGATGGGCCGGCAAGAGTCTCTGTGGGCGGCTAATAAACAGAAATTCCCTGCGGTCCATGAGATGGCATTATTATTGCAAATATCCGCGGATTAGAAGACACCGAGCAGGTAATCCTGGGGCCCCGGCACGTTACATCTTTCTGGAAGAACACTAGACCGAGGAATACAATCCATGCCCTGGCTGGAGAGGTCACGCTGCCTCCAGTCCGGTTGGATATACCCCCGAGGGCTTATTTGGCGATATACCTGGGGGGGAAGAGAGGCGAGGAAGCATCAGGGAGAAAAGACATCCGGGACTGCCCCCTGGACGAAGACGTTCACCCCACAAAAGTCTAAGCTAATGGGTTATATACAGTGTACACACACATGAAGGAGGAAAAAGCGGAGGCAAGAGCCCCGAGGACTCTTGAAGGATGAGGGTGGTGGTCGTTCTGGGGCTTCTCGCTTGTTCACTCTCTGTTCAGGCAGGCATCAAAAGTCATCACCGCTACCAGCCCCGTATAGGCAGATCAGGGGGCAAGGACGCCATGGGGGACAACTCTCACCATGCATAATTCTTCCAGGGCAAGGTATTATTCTTAGTACCTGCTTGCATGTCCATGTTCCTTTTCTCTCCTCTTTTCTTGAATTAGAAATGCAAAAAACGAAATAGTATGCATCCCCAACACGAGTCACTTTGAAAAAAAAAATAAATAAATAAAAAATAAAAATAAAAGCACAAAATCAGGATCCTGGATGGCAACCAAGTTGAGTGAGTTTTCTGCTCTGATGGGCTCGTTCCCGTCCGTGGTCCACGTAACTCCGTAACTCCGCTGCTAGAATATATAGATATCTCACTGGGTGTGTGTGTGCAGGCGTGCGTGGTATGTATATCTATTAGTACACTTCACTTGCGTAGACTGTCCAATCTGGCTTGCAAGTCCTCGTCATCCGTATTCCCGCCACCACCAACTGCTTGGGCAACTCGGGCCTCCTTGACTGCCGTGCCTTGTATTCCACTTGGTGTCTCTCCAAGCTGTGGCCAGAGCGAAGGGAGGGGAAGAAAGGTCAGCTGTCAGTTGCAAACAGAAGATAACGGGCTTATGAACAGAACAATACATACCGCCTGCCCGAGATCAACACCAATCTCATCCAATACCTCCTTGACAATCTCTTCTCCTTCTTCTTCGTCATCGAGACCGGTTGCTTCATCAACAGCATCGTCCATCATCTCCTGTCGTTGATCCATGATCTCATTCTCTCGTTCAAACTCCATCGCAATCCTCTGCAGAGCAGGTAGATTCATCTGCTTGTTCATGCTTCCCAGCAGTATCGTTGCTCCCTTCATTGACTGTGCCATCTGCTCATTACTTCGAACGGTCTGACAAAGAAAGAATAGCCAGTCAGCAATCAATCAAACTTGATCCAGAAATATATAGGGTATAGAAATGGGTTGGAGCCTAGCCCATCCATACCTGAATCCGTAGTGATATAGCCTGCAACTGTGTCCGCATCGAGTAGAACTTTTGTATATACCTATAGCCCGGCTTGTTAGACCTAGAATTCTCTACGCGCTGAGCCGTTCCCCAGACGATCTATCGTATGGCCATACCGTCGTGTCCGGACAAGGTCCTTTGCCTGGATCTTGCATGCCGCTATCTGCCCGTTTTTTGCGCTCTTCTTGATGTCTGCCACCAGCTTCTTCTCCTGGTTCTCGAGCTTCACGCGCTCCCTGTCCAGCTCTCTCTGCGTCCTCTCCAGCGCCCTCTGGTGTTTGCGCAGCCTCTCCGCGGGGGTCATCCGCTTCCCAAACGCCCACTCGATGATCTATTCTCCGGGTATCAGCATGCGCTTTTTCTCTTTATTTTTTATTTTTTTTTGACATGGCCACATAGCACACTCTCTGCCAGACTCACATTCATGGTTCAACCGTCTGCTGCTGTTGTCTTTGCTGCTCTATCTCGCCGTCGCTGGTTCTTCGTCCTCTCGTCGTCTTTGGCTTTTTGACTTTTGGTGACGTCGGAGTCTCGCATCTTCGTTTTTCCTCTTCCGAGGCGCTTTTTTCATGGATTTTGGGATTTTCTTACTATTTCTTTGATTCCTTTTGTCACGCCACGAAAAAAAAAATATCCGCCAGAACGGACGAGAAGAAGCGACAGGAAGGAAGACAGATGAATTCGCAGTGAAGAGACGGTTTGAGTGCTGTGGGAGACAGTTGATGCCAGATATACACCTTCGCGATGAGCAGCAAGGATTACTTTTCCCACGACGCAGGCTCTTCCGCCGGAGAGGGTTCCTCACGGTCGACCGAACGACACTCACCCATCCCCGACGATGAACGGCCACCGAGCCAGGTCCCCGGATATATGATAGTTGGATCGGGCCCTGCCTCCGGGAACGCGACTTCGTTGATGTCGACCTTGCACGAGGATTCGGGATACGGTGGAAGCATTATTGATGGTAACTCGGATATCGGCTCTGAGTCCTGGCAGGCCGGGTTGATGGAGGACCGCCCTACGCCATCACATACACCCGTTGGACCAGGCTACATGAGTAATGCAGGTGTGTTTCCGCTGTTCTTCCGCCAGTATTTACTCTATACCGTTTGCTAAGAAGAGTGTTTTGCAGCACAACATGAGAGACAGGTTATTGCGAACCATGTTCATCAGCTCGTATAGTACGATTGGAGTCTTCTTTTCTCTCTCAAATATAATCATATACTAATATATACTAGTAACTCCAACCGAACGAAACTCGGTCGATCTGTTACCAGAGCTATCGAGCTGCTGAAGGAACTCCAAGAAATGAACCGCCAGTGGCCGGCGCATTACCCCTCTATTCAGAACACTGATGCACCCCCACAGAACAGACACATTCTTTCGCGAACACGATCGTACGAGGAAAGCAGAGAAGAGGGAAGTAATGCTGATCCACGGCCCGGCACAATCAAACGTACCGCCACATCGATTAGCCAGACCGCTGAGTCGAGCCGGGACGCCGATGCCCGGGCACAGGCTGAACCAAGACTCGTAACACCACAAATTGCCCGGGAATTTTCTATCCTCAAGTTGGATTTGAAACTTGGCGCTTTATCCCCTGCTGAACTCGTTCACTCTCTGGAAAAGAACTCGATCGCTTCTCTCCTTGACGGGAAAGTCAGTCAAAGCATAAAACACCTGTTGGCTTTGCGGGGAAGGATAGAGGACACGTCCAGCAAAGTCCTCATCACTGGCGATCTAAATGCAGGGAAGTCGACTTTCTGCAATGCTCTATTACGTCGAAAGATCCTTCCTGAAGATCAACAGCCCTGCACCAGCATCTTCTGTGAGGTACTTGATGCCAGGGAGAATGGAGGAGTGGAGGAGGTGCATGCCATTCCAAAGGACAAGCAGTATAACCGAAATGATGAGAGCACTTATGATGTGTACTCTCTCACCGATCTCGAGTCCATCGTTGTGGATAACAGCAAGTACATGCAGTGCAAGGTGTACGTTAAGGATGTCCGAACAATTGACGAATCTTTACTCAATAATGGAGTTGTCGATATCGCGTTAATCGATGCGCCGGGTCTCAATTCTGATTCGGTCAAAACTACCGCCGTATTCGCTCGACAGGAAGAAATTGATGTGGTCGTCTTCGTTCTTTCAGCCGCGAATCATTTCACTCTCTCATCAAGCGAGTTCATCAGGAATGCTGCCCATGAAAAGGCCTATATTTTTATTGTCGTCAACGGATTTGATAACATCAGAGATACCGCTCGATGCCAGAGAACAATTCTGAATCAAGTGGCTGCCCTGAGCCCACACACCTACAAGGAATCCGCAGAACTTGTGCATTTCGTTTCTAGCAATGCTATCCCCGTTGCGCCTATCAGTGGAAGCGGAGGAGGAGGTGGTGGTGACGATGGTGATGATGATGACGACTCAAAGGGCAAGGGCAAAGGAAAGGAAAAAGCAAAGGAAAAACTTCGGGACTTTGAGAATTTGGAGGGTGCTCTCCGGCGGTTTGTCTTGGAAAAACGGTCTCGGTCCAAGCTTGCTCCAGCCAGAACATACTTGCTCAACATCCTCTCCGATCTCAACGTTCTTGCATCCGTCAACCGCGATGTTGCCTCGTCTGAACTTGAACGCGTGTCCACAGAGCTCAGTAAGCTTGAGCCTGCTTTTGAGAAGAGCAAAATGCAACGGTCAGAGATTTCCGAGCAGCTGGAACGTTACATTACAGAATCATCCAATGATGTATATAATTATACCCGCAAATCTCTTGCAGAGAAGATATCAACGGTTGCTCAGTCTGATCTGGGTGTGGATTATCCTGGCCTGCTTTCGGTCTTCCGCTATGCAGAGGATGTGAAATTGGCAATGCTCGATCAGATCACCGCTTGTGTTTACAAGTGCGAGGATTATTCACGCAAAAAATGTGTGGAGGGTGTCAATATGATTCAGAGCCTTGGATTGCTTCATGTGGGCGAAAATAAGTTCCCCAGTCTTAACTTCCGCTCTGAAATCATGTTTAAACAGCACCGTCACGAACTTGCACGACAGATACATACGGAACTTGATGTTTGGGATTTCATTGACCTCCCTGGTTTCTGGGAACGGCAAGAGAAAGTTGCTGGTACCGGTATGGCTATGACTGTCCTAGGTGTACTTGGGGGCAGAGCATTGGGTGGAATTGGGTGGCTTGATGGTGTAATGGGAGCCGCCAGGATACTTGGTCCAAACACTATGCGCAAACTCTTGGTCCCTGGCATTTTGGGTGCAAGTAAGTTCTTTCCCCTTCTAGTTCTGTACTTACAAATTACTGACATACCTGTCTCTTTAGCACTATTGGCTGGTGCATATATTTTGTCCCAGGTTCCAACTGCTCTACCATCAAGTTTGTCCCGCAAGATAGCCGTGACACTTGCAGAGATGGATTATATCCACACCAATGCCACCCGTATATCTGGAGAAGTTGGACGAGTGCTTCGTGTCCCCGCTACCAGATTGCAGTCAACACTACAAATAGCCTCCGAGGAACTGTTCAGACGAAAGGAGGAAGTTGAGAAAATTAAGGCAGAGAGTGAAATTGCGAAGAAGTACTTCTCCAACCTTTTCCGTGAGAGCACTGAACATAGGAGAACTGTGGAACAAATTGATCTTGACGCACAGGCTCCTCCAGCTGCTGCATAAAGAGCTTATACCTCTCTTCTATCCGCTAATTTTCCATTCTTGTGTTGTACTTACTCCCGTTCCTCTCCCTCCAGCCTTACCCACGACCTTGTGACCATCTCCTTTCCCTGCCTCTTCTTGCCATTCATTTCTTTTCTTTTTCACTTTCCCCTTGTTCAAAGTTATTTACACATACCCCAGGCTCAGTTTTGTTCATGATTTTATGACTGGTTTACACGTTTTTTTTTTTTTCTTTTTGGAGTGATGCTGGCGTCTTGGGATAAACAGGAATTAAGATAACCCGAGGCCCCCGTACATTTCATGCCTTGTAATATTTCAACATCACATACCCTTTTTTTCCCTTGCTTCTAGTTCCTCTAGGGGCTTTGTTAGTTCACTTTGCATGCTCTAGACTAACACAAATTGCAACGGATCAACCGTATTTATTGCCTCACCAGCTGTTAGTTTTTCTGTGCTTACGGCTTAAAAGTTGCAGTGAAATAATCACTATAGACGTTCAATGTTTGGGTTGTTGAAGTATGCACAGTGGGAACCGGCTGTATTTACATGCATGACAAATAGCACTCAAAAGCTCTCAAGAATGAAGAAGAGCATTATAAAACGGCTAGAGTGCTATGAACATTTACTCTATCCAATTCCTTTTAAGTCTACCAGCCCTCTAACTTACGAGATCTCGTGTTCCTCCCTCCTCGACAGTCCTGTAGTTTGCCAATAATTAATTTCCGACCTGCCCGTGAACCCCCGAGTCCAGTTCCTTCGTCCACCTCATCGTTCCTCGGGCTCTGATTGCTGATCATCTCGCGCATTGCTACCGCGTCTGGATCATCATACTCAAGTTGAGTTAAGGGTAGAGGCTCATCTTCGCCAACAGCTTTCTCTGCAAATTCGCCATTGGCAGAGTTACTCTGAAATAGAGCCAGTCTTCGTCGTAACATTTGCTGTGCCTCCATCTGTTCGGGGTGCGTAATTTCGACTTTCTGAGGGGCTAGCGAGACGAAGCTCGGCGCTTTTGTCGAAGGGCTATCGAGGCCATCGATTACACTGCCGTAACCATCTTCGTTCAGCGTGTCTATCGAACTTGCTCGGGATAGACCTCGTTGCGCATCTGTCGTAGTCAGGGCAGAACAGGATGAGCTGGCTCTACCTAATAGCTTGCGTCGTCTTTGAGAACGCACAGGGACGTCCATATCGCCGATAGTGTTTTGGGTTCGTAATCTTTTCTGCTTTAAGAGTTCACTTATTGCGGTATTTAGAGATATTTTTGTCTCTGAGTTAGCAATTGGCTTAGGCGTTGAATCATCTGGCGGAAGAGGGGCAGGAGAAGCTGCGGGAATAGGCTGGCTTGTTTCTTTCCAGGGAGATGGAGAGCGGGAAGGTTTTGGCGGGACAGTTGTGGAGGCTTTTGCTTGGGGAGCTGTAGGCTGGGTTTCCATATCGTCTGCTTCGGACTCCTTGCCATCTCTCCCCCTGTCTTGCAACACTTGAGTGAAATCCTGGTCTATAGGGTAGTGGCCCAGAGGGGCTATTTGCACTTCTTCTGCTGTTAATCTCTGCGCTTCTTGGGACACTGAACGCTTATTGGGAATCAAGTATGGGTGATATGGTTTCTTCTCTCCTGTTTGCACGGATATCCATAACCAGTCCGCAATCACAGGGGGTATATTCCATTCAAATACATGTCTCAGCTTTTCTGGGCTAGGAGTCGACGTGTTACAGATAAGTACTGAAGCGTTAGCTGTGAGATATTCGTCATATGTTGCCCCTAATTACGGTTAGCATCGAGAAATTTTATTCAAATAGCCAAAGAATCTCATACCTAGAAGATTAACAAGTTTGCTGAGGTGGAGCAAGTCAATCCCAGAGAACCCGGTTGAACATATCCTCATGCCTTGGAATGCTACAACATGTTACTAAAATTCGTTTTTGATAATGTAAATTTCTGTGAAACGAACCTGGGATAGGAAATCTTGGAAAAGGAGTACTGGTTATGTGAGCCTCTGGGGCTACAAATGCCTGGCTGCGCAGACAACGCTCAACCCACATATCCGTAACGATTTCAAGTTCTTCCAAGTCTTCATCAATTCTTGGAATCTCTCGCCTAGGTAGATCATACGGAACAACCATAAATGGTTGATTGTTATGCTTCAGAAGATCATCCAGTGACGGTGAAATGCAAGCATCTTGCGCAATAAGGTGGATTTCCAGTATCTGTGTCTAGTGGCAGGTCAGCTTTGGAACGCTGGGGGGTAGCGATTATGCTAGATGATTGTGATGTGTGATTACTTACCTGCTCTGTTGTAAAGCCAGTTATATAAAACCTACAGTTGTCCCAAAAACCCTTCGATGGTGCTTTTTTAGCTTCGGCAGCTGGTGGTGGTTTGCTCTCACGAGATACACTATCATGCCGACCAGGGACTGTAGTTTCACTTGCAAACGATTTGGTATCAAGCAAATTTTGTTGCGAAGCTGGTGTTAAATGCTGACTTCCCTCATATTGAGAATTGTTTTTGCTCTCAGCAGTTGTAGAAGGATTTGGTACAATGGCAGACCATATACCTTCAGTCTGACTACCTAGCTTGAGACTCGCAACCTTGCGTAACTTTCTAGTACGCGGAGGAAGGCGAGTAGGAAGACTGTCCTGAGGCTTCGCAATTCTCTCGACAACAGTAGGTTGAGAACGATTCCATGCGCCAATGCCTTGCTTTTCAATTGGAAGTAGGGGGTCATATAGGGTTTCATCGAGCGCCATAGAGCGTTCAATGCTATCCTCAAGCCACTTAAGGCTCACTACTTTTATTCCCCACTGAATCGCAAACTGATACTTGTTGCCTTCGCATGCAAATGCGATAAGATGGGTGACGGCCTTCGTCAAATCCCTCCGAAACTCAGCACCGTGTGCACAGACGGTTTTCTCAAGGTGACTCCTAAAGTCCACTTCCAGCAATCAGCTACACCGGTAACGCAGTTATACCTAGTGTCAGGTAATACGTACAATCCTCAAACCCAGTGATACAAATTGAGAGCCCAAAGAAAGTGGGAAGTTTGTATTCAGCTTCAAGGGCATGGATATCGGTATCACCACCCTGTATCCATGATGACCTAACAGCCTCTACCCATTCAGCTCTAAGGACTTTGACATCCGTCCGCATTTTGGCCACATATTTATATTTCGGGGTGTTTATGTCACCGACTATGAGATGAGTGACATCGGATGTAAGATCAAACTTGTGAACTGCGCCCATCTGGCAAGCAACGTCAGTCAATCGGGACTACATAAAAGTCAGTAATCGTATAATTAAAATAACAGGAGGCCATCCCCAGTACTTACTCGATGTTCTGCGAGGATAGAAGTGCAGCAAAGAATCACCCCAGCAAGAGGCAGCTCCTTGGCTTCACGATGTTAGCTTTCAGTATCGACAACAAAACAGAGTATCCTACCGAGTTCTGCATCTTGGGCCATTCTTCATCCTCAGAGGCCCTTATAATCATCCTCTGCTCCCGTTAGAAAGGCCCAGGAGAGCCGAATAATTGCAAATACTCCCGAAACCAGGCAAGTCGCTTTTCTTCTTTCTCTATCTTTCAACGCTTCACAGAAAACGCGAACATGACGAAATAGAGTTCAGATCCGATTATCTAAACATTTGTTATCTTATCAGTCACGTGAATTGACGCGCTCGCGACTGTCAAAAGTTCCAAATCGGGAAGAGAGAAAAAGGCGAGAATTGCAAGTTCAACGCAAATTTCTATACAAAACACGCAGTATTGCGGGTGGCTCTATGGGTTTGCGGTGCTGATTCTTCTTTTTTGGATACCTGGCTGCTCCGGGTTGATACCTAGTGGCTAACGGCATCGTCAATTCAATTTACATGCTTCGTTCGCTGCAGAAGCCGTGGCCGCTCTTCCCCCCTATACGTTTGACCTTAGCTCTCCCACGCAGGTTCGCGGGACTCTCAACGTACGCCCAACCGCTGCAGCCGGAAATGTTTACCAGAGCGGTTCAAGAGCATCCCGAGCGGCAAAAGAAGCCGACTGCACTGCAGCCAAACCGTGACCGATTAAACTCAACGTTACAGTCACGCAGCCTGGAATCAAGTTCCCAGCGAAAGGCCGATTTCACATCAGAACTCAGCAGAAGCGCTCTGGATGATCTTCATGATGCGGTATATTTTGGCGAAAACGATTCCGAAAATGAGGAATTTCTTGAGATCGCATACCAAATTTCCAAGCCCACACAATCGAAATCCGCATCTCACAATTCATCCATTGCAGATGCAAATTCACGAAAAAATGATAGCAGCGCTCCCACTGAAGCTATGCCTTCGAGCAGCTTTCCAATACCATGGTCATCCTCTCCGCCGCGTGAACAGGAGCGTCCAAATCCACCGCATCAGCAGCCGAAGAAGAGAACACTACCTTGGGAGGATGCCATGCAAGATAATAGAGGGAAATTTGGCCCTTGTTCAGGCTATTCAATTACCAATCGAAATACCTCCTTCAAGAAGCCCATGCTGAAAAGCCATGACGTTCAGCCCACACCACAACCAACCCCTCTTGACGACCAAACGGTCAAAACAGAACAAATACCCGTGAAAGAGAAGAAACACATGCCGTGGGATAAGACTTTTAGTGATGTCAAAGAAGAACAAAAGGAGCTGAGGAAACAAATGAAATCTAAGTCTCTCGCTGCATCAGAGAAAAGGCTTAATAACGTTCAGAGACCCTCCAATACCCGGGTTCCATCTATATTTTTCAGCGAAGAACAGAATCAGGTCATTGAGACCATCGTGAAAGAGGGCAAAAGTGTTTTCTATACTGGTTCCGCAGGAACTGGTAAATCTGTACTCATGCGGGAAATCATAAGGCAGTTACGGCTTAAATATTCACGGGATTCTGATGCCGTTGCTGTAACCGCGTCAACGGGTCTAGCAGCTTGTAATATTGAGGGAGTTACACTGCACAGCTTTGCGGGTGTTGGACTTGGGAAGGAGTCAACTCAGGAGCTCGTCAAAAAGGTCCGTTCATCAACCCACCCAATTCTGATGTAGCCGGCTAACCGTATCACAGGTAAAACGTAACCTAAAGGCCAAGAATCGTTGGCTAAAAACCAAGGTACTCATTATAGATGAGATATCAATGGTCGACGGAGACTTTTTTGACAAACTGGAGGAACTAGCCCGTAAGATCAGAAACAACGGAAGGCCTTTTGGTGGTATCCAGCTTGTTACCACTGGCGATTTCTTTCAGCTCCCACCAGTTCCGGAAGGTGGAAAAGAAGCAAAATTTGCCTTTGCTGCAGGAACGTGGAATACGTCGATTCAACACACGATTCTCTTGACGCAGGTGTTCAGACAAAGAGATCCCGATTTTGCCAACATGCTGAACGAAATGCGACTTGGACGTTTAAGTCCTTCTGCTATTCAAGCATTCAAAGACCTCTCACGACCGTTAATTTGTGGTGATAACATCGAGGCAACAGAATTGTATGTCATTGAAAGAGCCTTAGTCTATATTTGTTGGAAACTAATAGTGACACTTTGCAGGTTTCCTACGAGGGCAGAGGTGGATCGAGCTAACTCCGAAAGAATGAATCGCCTTTCAGGATCAGTCATGACATTTCATGCCGCTGATTCGGGAGCAATCAAGGATGAACAATTCCGAGCTAAACTATTGAGCAACTGCATGGCACCCGCTACTATTCATCTCAAAAAGGGGGCCCAGGTGATGCTTATCAAGAACAAAGACGAAACGCTGGTAAACGGATCCCTAGGAACGGTTATTGCGTTCATGGATGAGGCTGGTTTTGATAATCATATCAGGGAAGGCCTAAAACGTGAAAATGGCTACTATGACTTTAATGATGAGCCAAGCCAAGCCAAGGAAAAAATTAAAAGTATGGCTTTTGACCAAAAAGCCAACACTGGAAGCGTTAATACATCGCGGCAATACCCCCTTGTTGCCTTTATTTTACCCGATGGATCAGAAAGGCAACTTTTGTGTATGCCCGAAGCCTGGAAGATCGAGCTTCCCAACGGCGAGGTTCAGGCTCAAAGACTACAGGTTCCATTGATCCTTGCGTGGGCGTTATCAATACATAAAGCCCAGGGACAAACCTTGCAACGTGTCAAGGTCGATCTCGGAAGAGTGTTTGAAAGGGGCCAAGCTTATGTTGCTCTTAGTCGAGCAACGTCCAAGGATGGATTGCAGGTATCCCGTTTTGATCCCAAGAAAGTCATGGTACATCCCAAAGTGACAGAGTTCTATCAGAACCTCTCAAGTATCAGCGATATTAATAGTGGAAGGAAGTCTAGAGTTGCTGTAGATGGGACCCATTCGGATGTGGAAGACGATTTCGATTCAATAGCCCAGTACGTTTAGTACAGCATGTATATTATGCTTTCTATATCACATGTCTAGGCCAGATATGACTTTAATGATAAGATATTTCTCCGAATATATTCAATATACCCGCCGGTGATTCGCACTGGTCGATAATAATAACATACAAATGAAACAAAATAGGTATATATATGAGGAAGACTGTCTGGCGCTAATCTGAAGACACGTAGGTCTCCCACTATCTATTTTCTGAAGAGGCGCTCATGAGATAAGTAATCTTTTGGATTATCCCTTAGGTGCTGCTGTTCCATGTATGACTGCCTCCGATTGCCATCAAGCCGCTTCATTCGATCATACTTCTCGTACGTATCCAGTACACGCTGGGGGGTGTATCCTTCAAGCTGAGTAGTCTGTGCCTGGTCAGGACTACCCCTAGCCAAGCTTTCAGCTAGAAGGCGAGCCTCAACCTCTCTCTCAATCGACAACTGGCCCTCCAAGTATCGTTGATGAGCCCTCTCTTTCTCTCGCAGTTCCAGTCCCCAGGCTAACTCAGCGGGAGAAAGGCGATCAGGGCTAGGTTTTCGTGGGCCTTTTTCGTGAGAGTACACCTTATGACGTCTGGAGGGATAAGAGACGGTCTCAGACCGAGCTAGTTTTCCAGGACGTTTATGTGTGCTGCTGAATGGTTGAATTTCAACGGACCCTGAGGGATATTGCGATCCCCTGGGTCTGGGTAGCTCAATAGGATAAGAGGTCTTTTCGGATGGGCGGACGTGAATGCGATACCCAAGAGAGTGACGATGCTTTCGATGGCCGTTACGGTCACTGCTTTTGCTCTTCTCACGGCTCTGGTTCCTCCGGTTCTTATTGGAACAATGGCGACGGGTATCGTCGTCAGGAGGATAATCACAGTTATCATATTCTCCAAAAGAGAAAGAGTCATCTGTGACGGAGCTTGCATTTTCTGGATCAAACAGATATGAATCATAGTCCGAAGGTTCACTATCTTCTTCCAGCCACTTTTCCACAATCTCCTGCTCCCTCCTGGCTTTTTCTGAATTGACAATCTTTGGAGGGGGTTTCTTTTTCTTGTGCTGTTTGTTATGAGGCTGCTTCGGTTCATGGGTAGCCGCTGATGGCTGTTCCTGTCTAGCATAGCGCTGGCTATGATGCTGGTAGTCCCGAGTCGGCATTTGAATATTGGGTACTTCTTCAGCTCTGTGTCGAGATCGTTGAGGATGAGTTGACTGAGGTTCCTGATTCACCATTTGAGAATCTTTATATACATTTTCATTCCCAGGATGATGCTGGTTTGGATCAAAAAGTGCCTGGCTATAAGCTTGGGTATTGTGTGGCTCCTCTAAAT
The DNA here is from genome assembly GCF_000151425.1 of Trichophyton rubrum CBS 118892. NCBI lineage: Eukaryota > Fungi > Ascomycota > Eurotiomycetes > Onygenales > Arthrodermataceae > Trichophyton > Trichophyton rubrum. Next base: position 145,962 of record NW_003456414.1, on the reverse strand, counting down.
ACCCAGGATGGCGTTGACGGAGTGGCATAGGAACCTCATTTAAACCTTGAGCACCGGGACGAAGTTGGTGATATCGAGGGTCTGGATGAGCATCGTGTGGAGCTGGTAGAAGGCGAGGTTGTGATTGATGTGATCCAATCGGGGGTGGTGGAATCTGAATCATTTCAGGAAGTATCTTCCGGTCTTGTTGATGGTTTCCTGGAGTAACATGTGGTATCTCCTGCTGCATCATCTGACGTGGATAATGGGGAGGCCCGAACTCCTCAGGGGGGGGTTCTTGTCCATGTTCAGGATGTAAAGCTCCTTGGAAAGGAATTTTTCCCATCATCCGAAGTTCATGGTTTGTTGGAGGGGCGTGGGTAAGATGACTCTGGCCTGGGTTGTGGGAATTAGGGTTAAATGGGTGCTGCCCATGATGCGGGTGTGGATGGTCCTGTGGATGTCCCTGTGGAAGATATGGTGGGGGCTGAGGCTGGTGTTGGTAAGGTGTAGGTTTGCTCTGCGAGTGAAGTGGAAGGTTATGTTGGGTGTTTGCTGGTGGACGTTTCTGGGGATTCGGAAGTTTCTGGGCATCAGAAAGGTTTAATCCAAGACCAGATGGTTGAAAAGGACCGCGGGGTGGATCAGCAAACTCCGCACGCCCCATACTTATGTCATGTCTAGCAGTATCCCTAGCCCTTTTCTCCTTTATAATTTGCGCAGCGCGACGGGCTCTAAGTATTTCCGGCTTTAGCTGCTTGCAGAGAACAATGGCTATTGATATCGTCAAAGCCTTCTTAGGACCAAAAGTAGACCGCACATCTCGAGTGGTGGAATTGATATAAACGCAGATCCAGTCGTATTTTGGATCATTGCACTCTTGCTTCCTCTGCTCGATGAGGTTATCAATGTGTTGCCGCTTAACCAGGGTCAGCTCATTATATGCTTCTGTGACGGACTGGCGCTTTTGTTTATGAACCAGGTCGATTAATTCTGCCTGGGGAAGAGGCATCTTGCAGATGGTTGCAGTGGCCCAGGTTCTTTCTCCACCAGGCGTTTTCGGCTCTCCACGATACAGTGTCCATCCCTCGTATGTGCTCTCATTAAGCTGGGCCCCTCGGGAGAGGCTACTATCAAGACCAAGCCTGCTGAAGCGGGTGTCGAGATCTTCAAAATCGTCGATGTCTGGGGTATCGGGGAAGTGACCAGGCATTGGCATATCTTCTAAGCTCTGGTGTGGAGAGCTATAACCCCCGTTATGCATTCCGTGATGCATATCCATGGTAAGTAGGGGGCGTGTAACAATCTACTGGGCCGGCTAAATCTATTGGCTATCAGTACATTTTATAAACATGCAAGAAAGGATATGTAATAAGGGACTGAGGGGGGAAATACCTTGTAGGCGCCTCAGCGTCGACTACTGTGCTGTGTGGGAAAGAGGAGTTGGTTTTGTGATGCTCATGAGCAAGCCAGGCAACAGCAGGGACAACAGGCCACGCCTTTCGTTAAAGCTATGCCGCTGATTGATGTTCGGTGTGGGTATCAAAATATTGCCGCGTAATAGGTTCAGACGAGCTGGTATTTATCTGGGCAAGAGATATGAAGGGTTCCTATAAAGTAAAGGGAGCGTCTCTGCGCCTCTTCTCTCGCTTTTGCGTTTTGGGGCTCCTTCACACCATCAACATCCATGCAGGCGTAAGGCTTCCAAAAGTCAAAAGAACCTATGGTTGGCTGACGGCGCCCAGGGAAAAAAAAAAAAAAAAAAAAAAGAAGCAAACAAATGGAAGAAAGCACTCATCGGGCGTTGGTGAGAGAGAAAGGCCAGGAGTCTGGCGTGATAGCTAGTTAATATAACGAGGAAACGTTGCCTCCCCCCTCCTCGAAGCGCCCGGTTGTCCTCCACGGATGTGCTGATATTAATAGTAATTGGTTGGAGCATGTTATGCACTACTGTTTGTAAGCATGCTTGACCACTAAGATTGGGGAGTTTTCCTGGAGACGGCCGATCATGATAATATTGTAACCGACTGTTCGCAGTCATGATTAGTTATTTCGAGCCATGACCCAAGGGAAAGTCCTGGATGTTTCGAGGTACACGGTCTGCAGTCTTCTAAAAATGATTTGTTTCATCTCAATGAGTTGTGGGCTCTGGTGAGTTAGTTATGTTAGCCCTCGGATGTTGGTGGACATGTTGGCTGAGCTTTAAGGCTGTGGCTGGCAACAAGGGATGGGTTTATCCTTGCTCAGCTGAGTGGCTCGTTAGTAACATGGGGCATGCTCGACCCTGGTAAGTGAGTGGCATACAACCGTACGCGGCTCTTAGGCAGACACTTTCTCAAGTCTGGGGAAGCACAGCCGGCATCTTGACTTGATTGGTGCTTTCGGTCAGATTGCTGCCGGGCGCTCGAGGACACCATTAATATAACCAGAGCTCCCTGCAAGGCATCCAAAAACATCTCAAAATTGCCCGGTTGGCGCCTTGCATCGTCAAATATCAACCTTAACCTTGCTCAGGAAGTACGAGTATGGGTCAGCCTCGAGACGGGCGTATTTGTGGTCGCAAAGGCGCACTCTCCTTGGCTGCATGTTTTTTAAAAGTGGCTAAAGGGATGAAAATACACGGGCTTCTTTGGATGATGATGGTATTGGTTTAGAATAGAGGAGCAGCATGTAAATACTGTAGAGCATCCGAAGAAGTCCGTTGATACTTGGAAGGTGGTCTTTTTCAGCCGCATTAAAATATTCAACTTGGCGTATTACATAATTCAAATTAACTACTGGGGCCACAACCATAAACTGGAATCCCGAAGCCCTGATTGGTGAATTAAGTCGTTTGATTTATTTTTCCTCCCCTTCTCTTCTTCTTTTTGCTGACGAAAGGTACTGTGACTTGGACTAAGTCTATTCTTATCTCTGCACGCAAACATGAGCTATATGTATGGAGCGGTTGTAATGAGATAAGGCCAATCCCTTTATCCACAATAAACCTTCCACCTCATAGTTATATCCGTTACCTTTGGGGTTTCATTGAAGGCTGAACGTCTTTCCGAAGGGTGTAGGCCATATGGGGTTATCGAACCGCCATTGTATCACAGCCAACACAGAGTCCTGCCCAACGATCCAGAAAGTGAACTTACACGGACTGATTAACTGACGCTGCTCACCTGCTCCCCTTTTCTCTAGACAGAGAGGGTCCGCTTGATTTAACGACCACAATCCGGCCATCAGACATTGCGAGAAAAAGATCGCAGGACTTCTTTTGGTGGTGGTTTCTCAGAGGGTTTAAAAATAAAAAAAAAAAATAAAAAATAAAAATAAAAATAAATTTTGTAATTTAGCTACTAAGAGAATTAATAAATGGGAATAAAATATTATTGGTTGAAAATTCACATCACTTGGCAGCTAAGCCAACTAACCATAGTTTACTTAAATCCGCGAATCATCTGCCTCGAAAGTTCGTTCGAGCTCCAAATTGATTCTGAAGCTCTTCAAGCTCATCTCAACCCGAGTTCGAACACTTAGCTGGCAACAGTCAGAACAGAAGCTAACATGGGGAAAGGTATGTCCAACCGTGATGTTTCAATAGTTATGATCGACGACAACCACTAACTTCAACTTCTAGGTACTGATAAGCTCTATGTACGTGACTTGGATATCAGCTCAACTCATACCTGCGCCGAATCGAAACTGACGCGAATATCTCACAGATCACTCACTCAGAATGGGCTTCAGAGGATGCATTCTCTGCCAGTGTCGGTGCTGGCGCTGCGCGACAGAAGACTGGTGGATCTCATGCACCTTTTAAACGCCTACCCTTCAACTTTTGCTCTCTATCACTTCAGCCATTTTCCCACCCCGTATGCACATCCGATGGCATTATATTCGATCTGACACACATCCTACCATGGATCAAGAAGAACGGCACCAACCCGGTGAACGGTGCTCCGATGAAGAACTCGGATCTCATCAAGCTACACTTCGCAAAGAACGAATCGGGCGAATATGTTGATCCTGTCACATATAAAGTATTTACGGACAACACACATATAATCGCGCTGGGAAATACGGGGAATGTATTTGCCTGGGATACCGTGCAAAAGCTCAACATCAAACCTAAAATGTGGCGAGATCTAGTGAATGACGAAGAATTCGGCAGGAAAGATATAATCACATTGCAGGATCCACATAATGTGAACGCCCGAGATCTCAGCACCTTTAAATACCTGAAACACGGAGAAAATAATACTACAAGTGGAAAGGATGACCAGGGCATCAACCTTAACGCCATGGGCAGTTCAGCAAAGATCCTACGAGCGAAGGAGGCCGTGGCTAAGGCGAGGGCCGAAAGAGAGCAAAAGGCAGCATCAGCGGATGCGCTGAGCCAGAGACAAAAAGATAATTTGTTGGTCAAGAAGAGTTCGACTACCAGCCAAAGTGGAAAAGCTGTACCATTTAATGCAGCAAGACACACTACTGGTTTAGCTGCTGCCTCTTTCACCAGCACGGGCCTAACACCACATACCGCTGCAGATTTGTCAATAATGACAGATGAAGAATACATGTTGAAACGTGGCCGAGTGAAGATCAAGGGCTACGCTCGGATAGTTACCAATTTGGGTGATCTTAACATTGAACTGCATACAGAACATGCACCGAAAGCCGTGTGGAATTTCATTCAGTTAGCTAAGAAGGGCTACTATAAGGGTGTTACCTTTCACCGGAACATTAAAGGCTTCATGATTCAAGGTGGTGATCCAACTGGAACTGGCAAAGGTGGGGAGAGTATTTGGGGCAAAAGTTTCGCAGATGAGGTTATTGGGCCTTTTAAGCATGATTCTAGAGGAACGCTTAGTATGGCGAATAAAGGAAAGGATACCAACAGCAGTCAATTGTAAGTGAATCCTACCTACCTAGGATAAAGCCTGCCCAGGTGTGTCTCCAATTACTAACATTCATCAGTTTCTTCGCTTATCGTGCCGTCCCTCATCTGAATGGGAAGCACACTATCTTCGGCCACCTAATTGATGACCCTTCTCCATCCTCGCCAACACTAGATGCAATGGAAGTAGCACCCGTGGACTCCAGCACAAACAGGCCTACTCCTGCCATTACCATGCTTGATGTAATGGTATTTGTTGATCCATTTGAAGAATTTCTCAATAAGAAACGAGAAGAGGAAATTGCTCAGCAATCAGTATCCGGGGCAAGCGGTGACACCAAGGATAAGGGGGATGATGACCAAGTTACATGGACCGGCAAGAGATTACGTGGATATGGCTCAAATGAGAGCGGCAGCGCTTCGGGCAATGTATCTGGAGTTGGTAAATATTTGAAGGCCTCAGCTGCTGCCTCCAGGGGAAATGAGGATGAGATCGTCGGGTTTGTTGATGAAGATGAACCCGAGTCAGAACATGCACGTAAGAAGATCAAGAACGCAGGACGCGGAGGCTTCGGAAATTTCGATTCTTGGTGATCAACTGTTATAGGAATCTACACAAGGCCAGAACAAACTTTCGGAACGGCGACCTCGGATATCCCACTTGGATATACAATTCCACGGATGGTTTCAACATTGGATTTTGGCGATATAATTTCCCAGATCACAAGCACCACCCCGTTTTTCCTTGATGGTTGCGCATCGTAGTAATTAACGGTGCATATTCCACTCAATCTGCTCTCATGCCTCTTTTCTTTGTGGTCTCTGCATTTCTGAAGCACGGTCGACCCAATGCCCCTGGAACCAAGGTAGTCTCTGCAACTCAGCCATATCCATACGGTCAGACACATCCCTTGCTAGCAAATGCCTTAGTGCGTCCACGCAATCTTGCGATAGCCGTTCGTCTATTGGCAACTCCTCGTTCATTATTCGCAACCTTCTGTCGTAGAGATAAAGGAACTTCTCCTCGTCATAGTCATCCCACGCATACAGCGTCTTGATGTCCCCTTTGTTTGCTTGAGGTTCCGGTGTTTCCCACGGACAATACCCATGAAGCAGATCATAAACCAGAACTCCAAATTTCCAGAGATATTGTACCCGCCGGTCGTGGCTTAAGGGTATATGTCGTTCTGCAATGGTGTGTATCGGATTCTGGAGATCATCCGTCGCAAGCTGCAAGGCTATTTCTGGGTTAACAAAGTATTCGAATGCCTCGATATAGCCATACCGTTCCGCTTCCCATCCATTATTTTCAGACACGTACACCGCCCCGAAGTCAATAAGCTGGGTCTATACTAGGGAGTTAGCTTAGCATTCAATGGCAATGGGGGATAAGTTAGTAATATCAAACATACGTTAAGATTCTTATCCACCAAGTAATTCCGATGGCTTAAGTCTCCATGCAACATTTTCATATCCATAAGGTAAACAAGTGCCTCGAGGATATTAGAGGCAATCTTACAAGCTTGGATCTCGGTGACTCTCGTCTGTTTCAAATGTGTCAACTGTTCTCCATTATACCCAGGGAAATGTTGGGTCGGAATGGTCCCCGGCTCAAGTAACAGCGTTTCTCTTAAAGGATCATCATCCAGGCTGCTAGCGGACATGACTATTGACGCAAACTCCTTATGGATATATACCGAATCGATCTTTGGGAATCTTTCGCATTCCGTGAGGAGCTCAAGAACAACTGCTTCTACTGGCAGGAAACGTTGCTCTCCAGTATAAACTTCTCGATATTCACACGTTTGAGCCCTAGCGAACCCGTGTATCGATAATGGGCATTGCAGTTCCATTTTGATAGCGAATTGACGTGGCGGTTTAGGTGCGTAGGCCCTTGCCCTCGGATCACTAGGCTCAATCAACGCAGCCATGCTGGCCCTTCGGTACCCATAATCCCAGTCACAACCCGTGGAAAATCTAAATCCCGTGGCCGCTGCTGGTCGACTCATCTCCCTAGCGGCATATACTCGACCGAAGGCTAGAAAATACTTAGCTAAATGAATGGAAAAGCGAGCTTGGGCTACCCTGCACTTACTACCTCTTCCGATCTTTCCATAGATCGTAAACCGCTTTGCTATATCTGGACACATATTGTTGAAATAATCTCGCTCGAGGTTGTAGTGGTTGTCACTTGGAAAGTTCTCTATATGTGACCGTAGCAGATGGTATCTGAAGGTATCTGCCCTCCCTTCCTGCACAGGACGTATGGAGGTGGGGGAACCGATACGCTCAAGGTCGTTGCATTGAGAGAGTATAAGCGGACCGGCAAGGCGCCGTCTCAGAACGATCATCTGTAGCTCCTCACCAACGTGACCCTTGATCATGACATTGATAGATCGTCCAGCGTCGTCTACGGGCCTTCCAGCGCCATAGTAGTTGTCCAAGTCGAGTTCAGGCTGGTTGTACGCCATGGTTCCCGTATGTAGATGTTTGAATATGCACTCGAGGCTCAGGATGTGGTATAGATTTCCCGCTAGTTTGGAATCCAACAACTGTTTACCCCTTTGGTGGGATGGGCTGGATGAGAATATTAAGGAGAGAGCAACAATAACTCCATTTGATATGCCGCTGGCCATGTTTATATACTGTGGAGTTTGTCTGGAATCAGTAACCATAATCTCAATAGGCCTTGTTCCGATAGACAACAAAGCCTTTGGTAACAGACGAGGTTCTCCCAAAATGAAAGAACCTGTGTATACTGAACATTCAGAATTTCTCCGATTCTCGAGGCAGCGAGGATAAAAGGGGTGCTAATACAATATAACACACCAAATAAAGAGCCTCATGAGATAAAGGCCATGGGCTAAAGGCGTCACGGGAAAGGGGTAACGTAATAAAGGATAATTTCCTAAGTTATACTGAAAAACAGTGGCAAGTAAACGTGCTTTTTCTGGCCCATAATTGCATTGTGAAGAAAAGGAAGACGCCATATTCCCGGTAACCGACCACAATAAAAACCTTTAAGCACCAAGCCATAGCCGTTCCACCCACAATGCCTAGGAAAAATAAGAAAAAGGGAGGAGAAAAAATAGACACAGGTAAAAGGAAAAATAACACCCTGTGAGTCAAGGAGTAGAAAGCTGGAATCTCAGAGGTACTACCCAGGCGCTGCCAAACTCAACTCCGTGACGACGACGGGTTCCGTATTTTCTCCATGCAACAGGACTGATTCCCACATCCGCAACCGCAATTTGCCAGGACTCTCCCCCTCGTGAAGACAAAGCAGTCACTAAACCTGTCTTAGGTGCACCAAGACAGATGACAAATTGGGAAGATACTGCGAGTTGGGATCCTTGAGAGACAGTTGCTTCTCCTATGTGGTATTAGTTATGGAATCGATATAAGAAAGAATATATGAGATAGGCGTATATTCAACTTACCCGTAGTTGCAGATAGGCCAGAAGGAACATCAACGGATAGAATATCAATCTTGCTTCGATTGACCCAGGATATAATTTCAAAGGCAGTTGCTTGGTCATCGGTACGCAAATCTTCGAATGCAACATGCATACCAAAAAGCGCATCGATGATAAGTTTGGGTTTAAAATCACCCATCGAGAGCCGAGCGGAAAGATCTTCCCATCGCATGACATTGCCTCCTGCTTTTTGGAATATATCAATTTGCTTCTGGAACCCGTCGGTAAATTCACCATCACGACCATTGCCTAGAACACATAGGGAAACACGATAACCACGATTGCGTAGGTGGCGAGCAGAAGCAACGGTGCGTGCACCAGTGCGATGGTTTCCCACAAACACTACGATTATTGATGGCACACGCAGCCCTGTTGCGAGGGAGATCGCTCCTTCAGCAATGCCTCTACCAGCATTCTCCGTGACGATGTCTTCAGTAAGACCGAGCTCTGAGACGGCTATTTGCTCAATCTCCACCATTTGAAGAGGGCTGATGCTTGGGCATTTTCTTCCGGTAGTTATCATGTGGAGCGCGCCGCCTGATGGACTTGACGACCCTGTCATGGAGGATGCGGAATGTTTCATGACTTTGATTGGCTGCGGGCTGACAGTACGGGCAGACGTGAGATGCGGGCGACCCAGGATGGTGAATTGAGCGGAAGACGGAGTAGACGCTATCACACCACTACCCTTCCGCGATGGCATAGAACGGTTGCGACTTGATGTCCGGCCATTGCCTGTGCACTCATCGTCCGTTTCTCCAGCTTCGCTATTCCATTGGGAAGTATGCTGCTGAGTTGTAGAGTCCAATACATTTTCTGTATAGTGAAGGTTCTTTCCTCCATTTGTCCCAGGTTTAGGCCGCCTATTGAAACTTGCTAAGCGATCTTCCAGAGGGGTCATATCATCATTTCTTATTTCATCAAACACTCTTCGTTTGTCAAACTTGGATAGATTACTTTGGAAGTCAAAGTCACCAAGCTCCTGGATATCAGTGGCCTCTTCAGTTGCCCATCCATTCAAATTCTCTTTCTGGGCTCGAGTCTTTTTAGCCTTTAGCTTTGACTTGTTGGCGGTTGGAGAAGTATCAATTGGTTCGATGAAGGCAGTCTGCCTCCATCCCTTGCCCAGGACGCCCTTTCTACCATGGCTGGTTGCAGAGACATGCATTTCAGTCGCAGTGATATCAGTTGTTTCTCCACCCTCCTTGTCTACTTTCCCTCTATTACCTCGCTTGCCCCGCTTCCCCACGGGCTTAAGTTGAGGGGCGGCTGAGCTATTAACTCCGCGAGCTCGGTCATGAGGTACGGAGTTATGCTCTAGCTCCTGTTGTTCAACAATATCTTCTCTAAGGGAAGAAGACTGGTCTGGCTTGCTAAGCTCTAAGTCACTAAAGGGTGCGTTCAGTGTGGCCGGAAGTCGTGCGTGGTGTCCAAGATGGCTCGCATGCGCTGATGTCGGCACCTCCGAGCCCCCCAGCATAACAGGTGAAGTGGAAATTGTATGCGACGGAATGGTCACTGGCTCTACCTCGTTGTTTGCATTCTGGCGTCCATCCTGTGTAGATGGGCGTTTAAAACTCAAGATCGCCGGATCCACGAAAGATGGAGCGCCTGCGCCGTGGGACACGGACTCAGATTGGGTTGAAGCTGTAGGACGTGGTAGTTGGCCATGCTGAGAGGAAGAATGATATCCACTATTGTCGAAGTGTCCATTTCTATGGTGCACTGGTGTTTGAGGAGCTGGTTCGCTGGATATCTCTAGATCTGCGATTTTTGAACCGTCGATATGATACAAGGGGAAATGCTGGCCATTCCATAAGAGTATGGCTGGACGAATAATCAGCATGGCCAGTCAGAAAGTGACGAGGTGGAGAAAACACTCACCATTCTGTAGACTCAACCTGGTCCCTACGACATCAACGACTTCACCTTTGATCCGGCAATTGGGAGGGCTCTTGAGGGTCACAAGCACGGTGCAACCGATAAACTCCGAAGCCATGGCTGTGTATATGCGAACGATGTGCAGTAGAGTGGGGGGCGTAGTCGTCAGGTATCTCCCATGCCGCCGCACAGCAAAGGTTGCCTATGAAGCCTGGCTCTCCCTCCGGCTGAAAGTGTTTCTGGCTTCTTCTTCTTCTTCTTCTTCTTCTTCTTCTTCTCGTCTCCTGCGCAAAAGTTGCTCTTCTTTTCTTGTGAGGAAGCTGAGATGGAGGCTGAGCCAGTCACGTGGGCGGTTTATCGATAAGCAGCAAACAAAAAGCAAAAACAAACAAAGCAAGCAAGGGAGAGAGAGAGCGACTTTGCAGTAAGTAGTAGACGCTGGCCAGGCGTTTGTCTGGCGCTGGCGAGGACGATTTAGGGAGAGCTGGCGTCGCTGATATCGTTTGATGCAGGCCAGGGTCATCTGGTACCCTGTGACATCCCATCTTTATTTGCAATTCCCTTTGTTTGTGGGAGAATGACTTTGCTGTGTTTCATAGCGGCAGTTCCGTTCGGCGAGGACTGGCCGTGGCAATCCGAGTAAGCCGGTAGTGAGAAATGGTCTATAGCAGGCTGTGATATTAGCTGTGGTATCCGGGGACCCGAGACGGACGAAGGGAAGAGATAGCAGTGGGAAAGTTGGTTAAACCTGGAGAGGGAGGAATCGGACCACCGCGCGAAGACACGGGCTTGCTTGCTTTGAGCAGACAAGGAATTAAGAGAGTTAAGAGCATCCAGGCATCAGATTGAGAAAAATATCCGGTAGTTATAAGGCAGAGTATTCCGGGGAGCATAACCGTATAAACCTGGCAGTGTAGCAGCCTTCTCTCTGGTATCAACTGTCGGGATGTCTCGTCATCAGGGAAAAGGTCGAGACTGTCCTCGGTGCAAACATGACAAACATCCTCCAGCGTGTCTCTACAATCGCCCGCTGCGAGAACGACAGGACCATTGGATAGCGACAGGAATAGCTGCATAAGGACTGCAAGACCACGATAAGGCCAATTGGTCCTTGTTCGCCTTTTTCAGTCGTCTGGTGGCCTCGATAAAATGCTTGATTTTATGGACTACATCCAGCTCGCCTTCTCGGACGCCTCGGGATGGAACCGCGATAACTCATACTCTACCCTTACAGACACAGCGAAAGGTACTAGAGATTGCTATCAGATATTAGCCATCCATCTTGCAAACAAAATGAATTACTAGCATAGACTAACATATGAGTATAGCTCTTCTTGACTTTTCAACCCCCGAGCGACTCCGCGTTCACCTCTCGTCTCTGTCCACTCCCCAGTTTGCGACTGCCTACACGCTCGGAACGGTTGGCCTCATAGATGGCTCAGTTTCATACCTAGTCAGCACCATACCCCTCGACAAGACAACCAGTAGAAGTGCCTTGATACCCCTGCGCAGCCTTGTACCAGGCTACAGACAGATATATCCCCCTGCTGTCCCGCTGGACCCTGGCTTGGAATGGACCTTTAGGGATAGCAACAATATTGGAGACGCAGGGGAATCAGAAAGGAAGAGAAAAGCCACCCTCCTTCATGCAACGCTACATTTACCTCCTCCAACAACATTAACGGCTCTTTTCCTACATCGTCCTTCACCAACAACCAAGCTATCAGTCGCACTGTATTCTACTCAGGCTACCAATACATCGAAATCTGCACCTCCACAGGCATCCTTACTAACTCAATTGTTCCACGACACCGGAAAATACAGCACTGAATTCTTATTCAGTACAGACAACGCCTTATTCGGATTCCGAGGATTATGGAACTTTGGTCCTGATCCAAGAGAGCAGCCGAGTGATCATAGCGATACAAAAAACAATGACCAGCAGAAAAAGCCGTCTTGTTTGCAATCCGTGGCACTCCTCTCTGCAGGCGGAGAGGCTTATTATTCGCCAACTTCTAGTGTCATCGGCCTCTCGACCGGTGTGCGCTTTACTACATTGCCTGGTGCTTATGACCTTCGGTCAGGACCGGGTTCCTTACCTGCTGTAGGCGGTACTAGTGGCAGCCAAATCCCCTCTCCAATCTCAACATTTCCCTATACGTTAACTCTAACGTTGACTCCTCTAACGGGTTCTTTGTCAACGACTTACTCGCTTCTCGCTTCCCCAAATCTGGCCTTGAGTTCTCGTTTTGGATTCAACGTATATAGCTGGGAAAGTGAAATGGTTGCTGGATGTGAATTATGGCGCAATAAGAAGAAGATAAATTTGCATCACTACAACCCCGACGGAAGCATTGATGATCTGGCTTGGGCGAAGCGAAAGTTGGGTCTCCTGCCACCATTAGAACCCACAGATCAGTCGTCATCATCATCGCCTTCAGTCTCCTCTCTGTCTTCAGAATCGGTCATAAAACTCCGCGTTGATCAGTCTTTAAAAGTACGGCTACTTTGGGAAGGCCGTATAAAGGACCTGCTGGTCAGTGCCGGAGTTGCACTTGGGCCAACCACTCCACATTCCCCATCGATATCATGCTCGGGTGGATCTTCGTCTAAAGGCTATGGATGGACCGGTATGGGCGTGTCCGTGTTATACTCATCATGATTTAACTACGATTCAGTTTGATTCCCTCTTATATACCCTCGATTTTATAAGGGCAAGCCCAATCCCCTCGGCAATTTACTGATATAATGCTAGATCAATTACTAGTCTTTGGGTAATGATAGACTATTGACACGTTAACTATATTTAATGGTCTCTATTTAACATTAGGGACGCCCTGGTGAATACCACACTGTTAGTCTTTCACAGACGCCATCATTTCTTGTATAATATGTTTACAAGCGGGAGTTGATAATATCGACAACTATTACTGTTGTTAGCTGCATATCTGGAGGTATAGTATGTGGTGACTTACAGGCAGGCTTCAAGCTGGCGCCTCCAACCAAGAACCCGTCAACGTCCTTCTGCTTAGCCAATTCAGCGCAGTTCTTCTCGTTGACACTTCCTCCATAGATAACACGGGTAGCCTCAGAGACAGCGGGAGAAACGGTCTTGCAAAGCCATTCACGGATAGAAGCGTGGACTTCTTGAGCTTGCTCAGTAGTAGCGACCTTTCCGGTTCCGATAGCCCTAGATAATGCATTAGATCAACTTTGAATCGTCACCACCAAATTTGTTTAATGAACATACCAAATGGGTTCATAAGCAATGACAATGTTGGACCATTGCTGTTCAGTGACTTTGTCGGCAATAGCTTGCAGTTGTCGGGTAACAACGTCAACGGTCTTGTTGGCCTCTCGTTCCTGTTGAAAGGGTATTATATCAATTTACTGCATCTGTCTGGAATTTCCAATTTATATGGTAGTCCATACCTCGAGGGACTCTCCGATGCAGACAATGACGTTCAATCCACCTTCCACGGCGGCCTTTGTCTTGCGTGCAACAAACTATAGCCATAAGTAGCAATTGGTTAGCTCCGCAGTATACTTGATAGCAGGCGTGAATAACCCTACGTCATCATCCTCCTTGAGAATAACCCTTCTCTCACTGTGTCCGGTCAAAGTCCAGGTGATCTTGGAATCCTTCAACTGATCGACGCTAAGCTCTCCAGTGAAAGCACCGTTTGGCTTATCAAAAACGTTCTGTGCAGCAACTCCGATTTTGGAGTCTGCTTGGCTGCGGGCGAGGAGAAGGTAGATGGCCGGAGGAGAGATAACCACTTCGGTGTTGGCGTCGAGCTTAGCATTGTTGAGGTTGGTAATGATGTCGGAAATTGATTGAGATGTTCCATTCCTGTTATGCCCCAATTAGCTATTACTTCATGTCTATGTCTCGTGGTAATAATTGTGGTGGGGTTGTGGCTCACATCTTGAAGTTTCCCCCAACGAAAAATTTGCGAGCCATGGTGAATGTTGATTGTGCGTTCCCGTAGATTAAACAAGGAGAATTATGTCGGTAGCTAGGAATCTGAGGCAGAGGCGACGTCGAGTAATTGTAGATGTTGGTAGAAATCAGAGGTTGAGCGTTTAAATATTTTGGCGGGGGCCGCGGGGCACGGCAGAAACCGGATCTTGCTGCCATCCATATTGTGGTCCGTCTCCTCAATATAAACATCTCCCACATAGCTACGAAAACTTCAACAACAAGGCATACCTAGCTGTAAATTCTCCTCTTGAAGTCTATACAAAGAAGCTTAGGCGTCTGCTCGACATAGATCTTCAGATCGCGATACTTATCTCGGCTAGAATCCGCACTGGGCGCTGTAAAGGCATGGAAAGCTGGCCCACTATTACGTTACCCCGGGTAGATCTGGCAGTCGTCCCAGATCAAATGTCAGGGATAAGACAGACTCACCCTGCTGACAATACCTGGAACAGGATTCCAGAGCTTACGTTTAAGTACTCACCATGATTCGCAAGTACAATATTATTAGGAGTATCGGGAATGCGGCCCGAACCTCGGTCTAAGCCTTACAATAAAGAAAGGGATATGCTCTCATTTTTAAGTATGTATATGCTGATTAGTTGTCGTTTGGCACAGAAATTGAATAATCTACTTAGCTGGTCGACTATTAGCAAGCCTGAAATACTAAAAGAACTTTCCACTAGGGCGTTCTTTGGTACTCGATGGCTCTGATAATGTTTTGTGTTTATATAAATTATTAAAAGCGCACATGAAGTTGAAAGTATAGAATTCTGGGACATTAAATTTTGCCCCGCGCCCACCTGGTATTAAAGGAGGGCTGAGATGCATTACATTTGGTCTCCCGACTTGGGTTTTAAGATAACAGAGAAAGCGTTGACTTCCGTATGTAAATATTTGAGAGGACTCTGGTTATTAAATGTGGCGGTTCTGTCCAAACAGGTGTTGAAGATATATAAAGCGGTTACACATTTAGATTGATACACTCAAGTGATTCAAAGATCTATTTTACTGAGAGCAGCAATGTTTTAGAATAGTTATGTAAATTAACTAGCCATGCACTCTGAATCTCAAGCGCAGAGCGATTCAAAGGCTAAATTTGTGTCTTTTTAATATGTCGCTAGCACCTTTTATTCAGTGAAGGTTGGAGGGTAAAAACTGTTGAGCACATTGGAATAGAAAACAAACTGAATAGATAAAGCATTGAATGGATAGTGATGTTCCTAGATATTGGACAAAGCCATCAAGAGGATAAGAAACGGTTTGAGGCTTAAACTCAACCAGGGATGAGGTAAGAATAAGGTGAGGCACGTGACATTTTAACTTCAAATAGAGTTTGATGACTAAAGCAATGGCTTGGCACAACTTGACTGTTGGAAACTAGGATTATGTTGGACGGCTAACAGAGACGACGGATAAGGAATATAGGGTTTAATTTAGGATATCTGGAAAGAGCATAGATATCTTTCGCTGGATTTGGTAGAAAGAACATAGCAGAGGTGCAAGGGAACGAGGAGAATTGATGGATTTTCACGTGACTCATGACTAAGCTTCACTGATAGGAGTGCCAAGGACCGTCTTATCAACATTTCTCCGTCTCCGGCAGGCCCTCAAAAAAAAAAAAAAAAAAAAAAAAAAAAAAAAATCGAATCGATGATAGGAAGCAAGAATCCGTGATAGAGAAGCCTTCGAGTTTATAGATACCCTTCGAAGATTTCTTCCAGCCCATCCTGAAGGCGGCAAAGAGAAAAGATTTATCCTGATCTCGCACCCAGTTCCTTCCATCCAATCCATCAATCATGCCCATCTCAAAAAGAGCGAAGGTAATCCACGAGTCCAGGACTCAAAAAAAATCGCACAAAGAGCAGACTCGTCGACTATATGCAAATGTCCAAGCTGCCGTTGAGGAATATGACCATCTCTTTGTATTCGCTGTTGATAATATGAGAAACACTTATCTGAAGGATGTACGGACCGAGTTTTCGGACAGTCGGTGAGTTTTATCTTCCATTCTACTCATGCTTCTATTGTAAGAAACTGTCTATGCAATTCCGTGTGCTAATGGTATGTTCAGACTCTTCTTTGGCAAAACCAAGGTCATGGCAATTGCTCTAGGAACAACGCCGGAAACCGCATATGCACCAAATCTCAACCTTCTCTCACCGTATCTCACTGGCGCAGTTGGATTACTATTTACATCCCGCGACCCTCAATCTGTTCTCGACTTCTTCGAATCATTCCACCCCATTGACTTCGCTCGCGCGGGGAATATAACACCTCGGTCTTTCACAATACCCAGCGGGGTCGTATATTCACGAGCTGGTGAAATACCGGCCGAAGATGACGAGCCGATCAGCCATACAATTGAGCCAACTCTACGGAAACTGAACGTCCCTACGAGGCTGGTGAAGGGGAAAGTTATGCTAGAAATGGAGGGTGACGGATATCAGGTCTGCAAGGCAGGCGAAGAGCTTGATTCCAGGCAGTCAACGCTCCTGAAGATGTTTGGCGTCGCTGTTGCTGAATTTAAAGTTGAGATGAAGGCTCGCTGGGAGAAGAAGAGCGGAGAGGTTGTGGTGTTGGAGAAACAGGAAATAATGGAGGTCGATGCATGAGGAGCATGTAGGAGCCGGTATGGATTTCCCCCTAATTTCTTTTATCTTCACTCTCAAGCGTTCCTATCGTTCGATGAGGTGATGACTGTTTGAAACCAGTGAGCATATTCTTTATTGGAGTTCGGCGATTGGCGTCAATATTTGATGACGGTTTTCTTCTTGGGATATTTATCATCCTTGGCTTTCATCTTCCACCATGCTGAAATGGAAAAAGTTATCTGTTTCTATACCATCTGGGTCTGCATTGTTAAATTTAAGAGCTAGACAATACATGACTAATGAAGGAGAAATTTAACTAGGGACCACTACCTGTATTTGCAATGATCAATGCCAGAAAGTTTAGAGGATGCTAAACAGCCTTACCCGATCTTACCTACAACAGATTATAAACGTACAATTTCACCTTCACCACAGGGTTCCATAAAGTACATACTTACCACCCAGTAAAACAGTTCCAAAGGGAAAAGATAAAAGAAAAGGCAGGAGGCGCAAGATTCAAAGTTGACAAAAGGATCGAAAGTTAAGAAGGTATAGTAGTAAGACATCACTTCGAGAATTAGTAACGCAAGACCGTACAAGACGGTAACCGGAGGGGATCAGATGGGGGTATCCACGGCGTATTCCGGCATCTTGTAGCTTGGGATAGGTCGTTATAAGGCGGAAAATATGTTACCTCATGTGTTGTAAATCGGGAGCGGATCGTCGAGTCCATTTAGGGAAAAGTGAGGTAGCGGGCGTTTCTCTTCTAAGCACCCATGATCTTACCCTTGAGGCTATGAAAAGAGCAGACAAAATGAATTTGCAACCCACCAACAAACCAGTATTGAATTGTTAGGATATGTCGGACTCAGTATCTTCGTTTCGTCCTAGGATCATCGTATGCGTCCCCCTCATGGTGTCTCTTTCTCGGGGGGTCATCATCACGCCGACTGTATCTGTCTCTGTCACGATCACGGTCCCGCGGCCTATCACGGTCACGATCGCTTCGACCACCCCGGTCTCGGTCTCTATCACGATCACGATCTCTGTCCCTATCCCTGTCTCTGTCACGATCTCCGTATCCTCTGGGCCTGACGGGTTCTCGGTTGCTGCCAGTTACACCACGATCACCCGATCTGTCGTACCTGGAGCCACCTCGGCTTCTATCGTCAAAGCGTCTGTCTCCGTAGCCATCACCATTTTGCTGACTATACCCACCACCACCCCGGCTTCCACCAGGGCCCAAGGGAGCGTTGGGAGGAGCCTGGCCCGATGCACCGTTGGCCGAACCTCCAAATCCGCTACGACCGCCCTGGAAGCCAACTCCTCCACGGCCGCCAAAGGGCCTATCGCCTCCTCTAAATCCACCTCGGAAGCCTCCCCTTGGTCCTCGGAAGCCGCCTTGGAAGCCACCAGGCCCAGAAGGGGGGCCATACCCGCCAGGACCCATTGGTCTTGAGGGCATTGCTTTGGTATATCCACGGCCACCTAGCCCACCGCCGAATCGACGTGGTTTCCATCCCTTGACCGTACGTCCACGCTCGACGTCCACAAGAGCTCGTCGGTCTTTGATGCGAATTCCATCTGTTTCCTTGTAGGCGGCTGTAGTTGTGACGCAAGAGCGATCAATTGCATTAGTCATGTATTTGATTACCTTGTCATAGCTGTATTTATATATTGAGTAGGGGATAGGAAGGGGGTGGAGGGGTGGTTCAAGATTCAGTACCCTTCATATCTTTTTCACGTTCATATACTATAAAAGCATAGCCTCGGTGCGGTTTCTTTGGGTTGGGGTTCTTCGTGTCTTTCACGATTCGAATCTAACAAAGACGAAAAAATTAGCCAGTGCACACAAAGTAGAAAGGTGGATTGTTATAGTACACACCCTCTCTATAGGGCCGAACCGGCCAAACTCCCGTTCTAGATCTGCTTCTTTGACGTCGTAGCTCAGTCTGGAGACAAATAACGTTCTAAACGGGTCACCACGAATCTGTGGATCTTCAGAAGGGTTATCTATAACCAAGACGTTAGTAAGATTGTGGACAACAGCAACAGTATTAGTAGGGTATATGCGCACATGCTGCAAGACCTTCCTCCAGGCGTTTCGTAGTCTGCTCCCGTTTCTCCATCTTCAGCCTATCCTTGCGCTGGAGCCAACTCTCCGTCGCATTATAAGGAACCTCCTCTCCATACTTCTTCAGCTCATCGAGATAACCCGCAACACCAGATATTGTACTTGGCTTCACATCGTCGGGCGCTCTGCTGATGGGCTGAAGGTAACGGAGCGGAGGACGCGGCGCAAAGAGCGCGAGGAGGTTTGGAGGGAGTTTATCCGTCATGGCTGAAAGCAGCAGAACCAAACAAGCAGCATGTAGAGTGGTCTACCCAGACTCAAGCATCAAAGACGGTCTTCGCGGGCGACAGGCAGAGATCAGGCCTTCCTCGCTGTCGCGCAGTTTGTATTTTCCTGTTGTTCGACATCGCCTTTTTTGGCTTTTTCTCAGGCTTTGTCGCGGGAAGCTTAGTCATCAGAAACTGACCAATCACATTAGATAAACTCACTGCGCATCAAAAAGTTCGAACTTTTGCAAGTTCGACAAGGAAGCAGAAGACGAAGAAGAGCAGGGACAACTTCTGGATTACATACGGGGAGGAAGTCGCAAATATGCCGGTCAAAGGAATAGTTTCGCTGGCTTCTGGCCGGGTAGGTAGCGGTCCGCCTGCTGGTTGCGTGATTCTTTGCTAATTGGTGACCTGCTGCAGAATGGTGTAGGAGCTTTTATCTTGCAGTGCAAGCGACTCGACTTTCACTACTGCGACTGGGCAGGCAGTTCCAAGGGCATGAAGTGAGTATTTTTTACTCCATATCCCTTCTTCAGTTTTGTATGAGCTGGATCTAATTGATGTCTATCAGCTCCTTCATCAAGGAAATGCTTCCCGATTTTGCCAAACGAAACCCTCAGATTGAAATCCGCATTTCTCCCCGTCCTCACAAACACCCCATCATTAAGGGACACTATATCAATGGTCGCGAGAAAGCAATCTGCGTGCGAAATCTCGAAGTGTATGAAGTTCTTCAGAAAGCGAATTTGTTGAAGGAAGCTAGTGGAGAGAAGCTACGACGGACGAATAAGCCTGTTCTCAGCACGAATGAGAGTGTCAGAGGCATCTGGTCTCCATACCATGGAGATATGAAGCAGATATAATATTTTCGACCTGGTTCCTATGTTGGGACTACACGTGGTTGACGAGAATGTACTATTATTACGGCATGGCGTGTCTGGTTTGATTTCATTCCTCGAGTGACTTTTTTTTTTTTTTTTTTTGATATTTGGAGGTATATTGCATCATACTCGGGAGTTGTATATGATTACTAGGGATATATTCTTAGATACAGGTCCTCCATCCCAACCAGTTACTTTTTCCTGGTAATATTGCAATAAAATTACATGCCGATCAGAGCAGTAGCAGACTAAAGAAAATCCCCGTAGGAGGAAATATCGAAAGAAATGTATGTATATACCGCTTAAGAAAAAAGACTGAAGATGAATGCACCTGAACCATGAGATGTTGGGTATTGAAATGAAAAGGCCGTACCCCCCTATGCACATTCTACTAAACGCCGTCACCTCGAAAAAGGCGAATCAACAAAGAGGAAAAAGTAGAGAAATGGTCGGGACTCGTAATGACCGAAGGTGACTAAAGATAAATTTGTAACATTGCCTTGGGCTGGCTGACGGATTTTCCGCAGTCAGCGACAACGCATTTCGCAAACGGTTTGGTTTTTGTATCCGGGGGTGGGTCAGGCTTCTTTGCTCGAGACGAGGCAGCTCTATTTTTGGCACATGTACCACAGTAAACCTGTAAAACATAATATTAGTATATGTTGGTAAGTAGGAGGTCTCTATAAGAGCATAGGCCACTCACATGTCCGCAGGCCCTGGAAACCCATATCTGTTTCCCGAGCTCATCCCCAGTCCCGAGCTCACGCTCACAATTTGGACAGACAGCTTCCTTATCCTCTGTGACTGTCCTTGTGAATCCATCAGGAGGCGGCGGGGGTGGCTCATACGAAGGTTCTGTTCTAGGAGCACTGCCGCCGCCAACAAATCCCGTTGTGCTATAATCCAGCTGGATGGCAAAGGGATCGAGTTCCGAAGTCAGGTCTATGCTGTTAGAGAACCATTCTAAAACTGGAAATACAGGGCTTGGTGGTCGACCGGCCCACATGCCTCTTGTGCGTACGGACAGTTCACGGCGTAATGCTTCGTCCCGGTTTAGAGGTGGCCGCTGTAACCCTCTGAACATGGTCGATATATTAGAGCGTCTTGCAAACAGCGACTGCGGAGTATTGCTACCGCTCCGGTCTGTTGTCTGTGATGCGCCTGACCTCACTAACGATCCAAGGAATTGTACCTCCGGGCTCGATGGTTGCCGTGGCTGGTGTCGTTGTCGATGTCGCTGGTGCTGCTGGTGCTCTTGCGGCTGGTGCTCAGACGCACTGTCGTCTTCCAAATCCACTACATCAACCATGATATTTCGTCCGAACCGAGGACCGCGTGTTGCTCTATTCAGCACAGGTTCTACTTCTTGCGCCCCCGGCGTTAGGGCAGGCTGTAATATTGTGTCCGAGTCCTGGGTTAAATCGATAACATCTTCTTGCAGGGAAGGCCGAAGCGTCTGTGATCGGGTTGGCACGCCGGTCGACATGACGGGCCTGCGGAAATCAAACCCGTCGCCTGGATATCTTGCGCGAGGAAACGGCGGAAGCGGTGGCAGGCGGGGACGGGAGCGGTTAACGCCGTTGTTGCTGCTGGTGCTGGTGCTGGTGCTGGTGCTGAGAGCACCGGGTGTATCTACAGAGCTTGACGACTCTCCGCGACGACTCCGGGGCGCCTGGCTTTCGCCATCAGAATGGGGCCCGGAAATCTCTTCGTGGTAGCGCTAGAACAAGAATCAAATATCGTCAGCCTGCTGTCAACTCTCAGGTATAGCGTGGTTGTTGCCGGTGTGTTCGCTTCAGAGGGTTATATTTAGCAACCGGATGTTGGTTGGACTAGCAGGATAACTGCTACTAATATTTTTTTTTTTTTTTTTTTGAGCACCCCGCTAGCAAAGGACCAAGAACTGACCTTCCTCGGCTGCCGGGCGTTAATCGTCTGTCTGCTGGGGCCGCTGTTCATGGTAGGGAGGTCGGCGTCGGCAGCGCAGGTGGGAGCTGGATGCTGGTGAAGGCGACGGCAAGTAAGTAACTAGCAAAGAGTTGGTTGTTGGTGGGAAGCAGGAAACTCCGGCGGAGTGAGCGAGAGACGCTGGGAGTGACGGCGAAAAAGAAGGCTCCCCCATGCGCTTTGTCAGATCCAAGCGAAGCCCGGTACCTAGGTAGCGTTATGGATAGCTTATTTATCTTAAGTATTTCCGCCTCCGTGGCCAGGATGGGTTGGGGGAGGCAGCGCGGCGAATGCTGTGTTGCGGAATCACATCGCTGGCTCAGTGTAAGATTTTATATGAAACTGCGTGCGGTGGCCAGGCGCAGGTTACAGGGCAAGCGGCAACAAGGGCCGCCAAAGGAGCAAAAGGGGAACGGCAGGCTGCAGAGGAGAGGGAAGATCTGCCATTCGGCCTGGCATCAAGCGAGAGTAGCGAGAGCCTAGCAGCGGCCGTCTACCATTCTCATTCACTGTGTGCGGGAATGGTCCAACTCCTTGCAGGACTCGAGCAAGGGGGGATGGGGACTGGCGAGATGCTGTATGAAGCCAGGAGACCCCTAGAATATGCCAGCGATGCTAGACCATGGCCCCTAGGATGAGGGAGAAGCCCAAGAAGACCTTTGGCAAGAATTTTGTTTATATAGGAGTTTGGATGAATATCAATATCAACATCAACAAAAGGGAGTCGGGGGGATTCTCATGGATTTATGGCGATGACATAATCTTAATATAGAAGAGCTATAGACCAGAGAGATGTCCAGTTTGAGCTCCTAGAGAGGCCTGGGAGAGGATAATGGCCAGTGTGAAGGCAGCCAAGGGGAAGGACTAAGGGATATGGGTAGTGCTCAGAGCAAGTTGGTAACTGCAGGAACCGGCCATCCATCCACTATAAGTACACAAGAAAGAGAAACAAGAAACTCCCCATCACATTAGTATAAAATCACTGAGCACTAACTGACACAATAACGCCGTCTCCATTAAGTGACAAGATGCTCTGGGCAGAGGGACCCCAGGCAACTGCAGTGGAAGGCACCGCACTTCGCAACGGCTCTGTCCAGGACTTCGAGGTCTTGGAATACTGCTGCACTGTAATTCCGTTTGGTCCACCGGTAAGGAGGAACTGTCCCGTGTAGTCCCAGCTGATGGAGTCGACCCGGCTACCGGTTTCCAGCACCTTCACGACTGTCGATTTACGGAGGTCCCAGACTGATATGTCGGAGGAGTCCTTCGTCACTGCAGCAAGCCAGGTGCCGTTCTCAGAGAAGTACAGCGCTTTGATGGGACCGGACATGTCGAAGGTAGCTGCGCTGGTGCCGTTCTTGACATCGAATATTTTGATTTGGCCGTCAGCGCCGCCGGCAGCTAGAAGGTGACCATCAGGATGGAATTTGACGCACGACAGAGCTATTTCACCAGTTAGTTATGAAACATTTTGCTGGGGAAAATATGGATGAAGAATGTATACATACCGGCGTCGGTGAATATCTGAGTAATGACGGAAGAGCTCGAGATATCATAGAGGGTGTAGCTCTTGTCAATGCCAACGGAGGCAACAATATCACCGGTTGGATGCACGGCGAGAGCTGCAGCTGTACCGGCATGGACATTGAAGCTGGCAGCCTCTGATTCATTTTCAAAGACCTTCACAGCACCAGTGGAAGTTGCAATGACAGCCTTGTCTCCGACCCAAGCGGAGTCTGTTATGGAACCACTGCCACCCTTTAGAGAGGCCACAACTCGTTTCTCGGGAAGGGAATATATGCCGGCAACACCGTCAGTGCCTCCTACGAGGGCTAGTTCGCCAGAGGGGTTCAGTGATATAGAGTGTCCACCAGGATAAAGGGGCTCGGACGGGCTAGAAGGCTTAAACTCCTGAATAGCTTCACCGGTAGCCCAGTCTTCTGGGATAGGTCGTTTGCGTCGGGTCTTTGAAAGCCTGCAGAGAAAGCCTGTTAGATACGGTTACAGCATGGGATTTTTGGGCAAACCATACTTCTCTTGGGTTTCTTCAATCCTTGAGATGACGCCTTCTGGAAGACCTGTGCTATCCACCTGCATCGCATCTCCAGCTGCAGGAGCACGGCTAGCTCCAACTGATATTTTTGAAAGTGCATCTCTGGCTTCGTCTCGCTCCTTTCGCAGTCTAGCAATCACACGAACAGCAGCATCATGCTGGTACAACGCCGTACTAAGTTCCTGTCGCGTCTGCGCAAGTGTCTGCCGAAGAGTAAATGTTTCAAGGGCCAGGGCGTCCCATTCTTCCTGGAAAACTCCGAGTAACGAGGGGATCGAGGTAAGAGTTGGCGGTCGAGGTCTGGCAATGCGAGCTGACTTCAATTCGACAAGGTCCTCCACGGTATGCTCCTCGCCTGTGATGGGTTCCTTTCCATGCTCGGAAATGTACTCCTCCACCAGACGCTTCTCGAAGACGTTCCCTACTCAGACCGTATGAGTGTACATCCTCAGATAGATCAGTTCGCGAAGCAGGCGGCTGCTTACCACTCTTGCGCGACACCACCGGCACCTGGGGAGCCTCGCCAGAAACTATTTCGCCAAAAGTCAGCTAATTGCTCCCATAAAATGAGCATGTCGAACGCAGGGTAGCTTACTTGCGCACAACATGGCTGATGAGGTTGCTTTGGACCGCCTTTCGAGCTTCTCGAATTCGTTTTCAACTTTGATACGAAATTCCGATCTTGAGGTCTTCCAGTGCTGGGAAGCTCGGCGCTTTTGTATTTCCGCGTCCGGCATCGGGCAACTCCAAGTTCACCTGTGCTGATGGTCAACTTGGAACTCTTTAGGCGTCGTCTACGAAGAACCCCAGTCTGCTAGGGGGCCGATAAATCTGTTCGGAAGAGTCTACAGTTCTGGGGACTTGTTTTACTCGCTATGGGCCGGTGATCGTGTAGCGCAATGCTTGCGATCGATTGCGCGCAGCTAAAAGTTCACATACGCGAGTCCAAGCCATTATGAGCCGTAGGGCTAACAATCTCTCTTATGGTAGATACATTGCCTTTACCTTTTTGGATTTATTGAATGAGACCTCAGTTAGTTAACGTTGTTTTACGTTGTAGAGAAGCCGGAGCCGTCGTTCCTCCGTAAATTGAGGAATGAGTTCGGAGATGGCAGCGACCACCACCGGAGCCGCCCAAATCCACGGCCTGCCAAATCTAAATATGCTGAAGACGAAGATGACGGACCTACCTACGTGGACGAAGATAACGAAGTCATCTCCAAGGAGAAGTATCTAGAGATGGTAGCCGGGCCAAAGGGTGACACTGAAGAAAACGAAGCCACGAAGCCTCCCGCAGATGAAGGAGCCGAGACAGAAAGACGAACTTCCAAATCAAAGCAGAATATGGCGGAGATAGGTGCCTCGAAGAAGAGGAAGCAAGGCAAAGTCATAGGAGGTGGCGATGTTCCTGAAGATCAAGAGACATCTCAAGCTCAGTCCGAAGCGCCGAAGCGGAAGAAGAATACAAAGAAGAAGATCAAGCTCTCGTTCGATGACGAGGAATGAAATGTTGACGCCTTTGAGGGTACCTATTCTCGACTCATGCCGTCTGGGGTGTCCCTGGACATGGTAACAAAAGTCTGCGGATACTTTACCACCGCCACTACAAGGATATATTACACAAGAACAATCTACGGTCGTAATCATGAATAATATCTATTATCTTAGCTTTCGAGCGCCAACTGGCCAACCCAAAAAAAAAAAAAAAAAAAAAAATAACGTCGTTGCTCTGTAACTATGAAACTTTGTCATAGAATTTGTGGTTATTTCTCATAAACAGTCATAAAACCGCAACCTTTTTTGACTCGCAACCAAATATTGAAAATACTTATTTCAAACCAAGGAATAGTTCATTATATAACCGAACTCCTAATATTTCAACTGCTTTCATCTGTATCTATAGAAATATCCCGCTGCGCCTATCCCTTCAGTCTTCGATATTAAATATTTAATTTACGTCATCCGGTGAGCCGCAAAATCCGCACGCGGGATTGACCAGGCCCGCAAGAAGACAGCGACTCGTACCTTTCCTTCTACGCGGACGCAACAGGTAGAAAATTTCGTGCCATATACCAAGATGCCTGTCGTTAACTTGGAAGATCTCGTTCGCCTCCAGCAAAAGGCTGAAGATATCAGAAATGTATACCGAACTGCCCCTCCCCCGCTATGCTGGAGAAAAATATGATACTAATCAACATGGTAGATTTGTATCCTCGCGCATGTTGTATGTGCCCCATTATGCTCCTTGGGCTGATTCAATTTACCATATACCCTAAACTCCCCATATTGATACAGGCTTGCTACAGGATCACGGAAAGACGTCTTTAACGGACAGCTTGATTGCCACAAATGGCATTATATCACCAAAACTGGCGGGCAAAATCCGCTACCTGGATTCCCGGCCAGATGAACAACTACGAGGAATCACGATGGAGTCTTCGGCAATCTCCCTGTATTTCTCGATGCTACGGAGATCTGCTCCCGAAGGCACCCCTGACAAGCGGGAATACCTAATCAACCTGATCGATTCTCCCGGTCACATTGACTTTAGCAGTGAGGTATCCACTGCCTCACGGCTCTGTGATGGCGCTCTGGTTCTGGTTGATGCGGTAGAGGGCGTGTGCAGTCAAACAGTTACTGTCCTACGGCATACATGGGTGGAACGGCTAAAGCCCATTCTCGTTATTAACAAAATAGATCGTCTAGTGACCGAACTGAAATTGACACCCCTCGAGGCGTATTCCCATCTTAGCAAGATCCTCGAACAGGTGAATGCTGTGATAGGGAGCTTCTACCAGGGAGAGCGCATGGAAGAAGATCTTCAGTGGAGAGAAAAAGTTGAAGAACGAGTTAAAGCTGCAGCAATAAAGGAGAAGGATCGGTCAAAAGCTAGTGCCGAAGCTGGCTCTCAAGTCGACGCTGAGACTGCGGAGTTTGAAGAGCGTGATGATGAAGATTTATACTTTGCTCCTGAGAAGAATAATGTTATATTTTGCAGTGCTACCGATGGCTGGGCGTTTACCGTCCGACAATTTGCCGGCCTCTATGAAAAGAAACTTGGGATCAAACGAGCTACCCTGGAAAAAGTGCTCTGGGGTGACTATTACCTAGACCCCAAAACTAAGAGAGTCCTAGGATCGAAACATTTAAAGGGCAGAAGGTTAAGCCCAATGTTTGTTCAACTTGTACTGGAGACAGTCTGGGCAGTCTACAATGCAACTACAGGCGGCGCCAACTCTACGGGGTATGTGTTACATCTTCAACTACATCACAATAACGTGTCTATTCTATCACTCTAACTGCCTTTCTAGTGACCCTGCACTATTAGAAAAGATAACAAAGTCACTTTCAATAAAGATACCCGTACATATACTTCGGTCCCGGGATTCCAGGAACATTCTCTCTGCTGTGTTTTCTTCATGGCTGCCACTTTCTACCGCTGTGCTCGTCTCTGTGATTGAGTACCTACCCAGCCCTATAGATGCCCAAGCGCTTAGACTACCTGATATGATTGATGATTCCCCGGACGCTAGCTATGTTGATCCCAAGGTCCGTGATGCCGTGTTGAATTCCAAGGCAGGAAAAGAAGACCCAATCCTTGGATATGTCAGCAAGATGGTATCCATTCCCGAGAGTGAGCTACCTTCAAAAACACGCAGAACACCTGGCGGGACCATGTCTGCAGATGAAGCTAGGGAAATTGCTCGACGAAAGAGAGAAGAATTTGCCAAACTTCGGAGTGAGGCGAATGATGGAGATGTGTCTGGTCTCACAAATGCTTTGGCAGGCTCACACCTAGACGAGGCCAAAGTAGAAGAGAAGGTGGATCCGGAGCATCTTATTGGCTTTGCACGACTATATTCTGGTACTCTCTCAGTGGGAGATTCAATATATGTACTACCACCGAAATTCTCACCTATGAATCCACGGGCTAGCCCAGAACCGACCAAAGTTACAGTCAAGGGACTTTACCTACTCATGGGACGAGCTCTAGAGAACTTGGAAAGTGTCAGTGCAGGAGTGGTCTTTGGGATTGCTGGACTTGAAGGACACATTATGAAAACTGGCACCCTTTGCAGCCAAATAGATGGAGCGGTGAATCTTGCTGGAGTATCTTTAAGCCATCCGCCTATTGTCCGAGTTGCTTTGGAGCCTGTGAACCCCGCAGATTTGAATAAGATGATTAATGGACTAAAGATGCTTGAACGGAGTGACCCATGTGCACAGTATGAGGTTCTACCCAGTGGAGAGCACGTTATTCTCACTGCAGGAGAATTACATCTCGAACGGTGTTTAAAGGACCTTCGTGAGAGATTCGCCAAATGCGAAATACAAGCTGGAGAATCCATAGTGCCGTACCGGGAAACCATTATCAGCGCTGCTGAAATGAACCCTCCTAAGAACCCAGACCTACCGCGAGGAACAGTTATTGCTACATCCGGATCTAAGCAACTCAAATTCCAAATTCGAGTACGGCCACTTCCTAGATCTATCTCAGAGTTTCTTCTCAAACAAGCAGAGACTATTAAACGGATATATGGACGTCGAAGACACTTATCAACGGACGCTACGAAGGAATCGGATGATGATACCCCTGAGACAGATAGTCCACATGAAGACAGAGAGGAGGGAGCCACTTCTAGTCGCACCACACTCTCTGCTGAAGACTTCAAGAAAGAATTAGAAACTTGCTTCAGCGCAGTAAAGGAAGATAAAGAGGTTTGGGGAAATGCACTGGCAAAGATACTGGAATTTGGCCCTAAGAAAATAGGGGCTAACATTCTTTTTGATACTACCCCTACTGGACGCTACGAAAGATTGTATGTGAACCCCCTTCACCCTCAATATTACTGCAATTGGACTAACATGATCCAGGTTTTCAGACGGTTCAAATAACAAGTCGGTTCGAGATTCTGCATTGTTCTCGGATAAGATATCATATGCGTTTCAACTCGCTACATCTCAAGGCCCACTCTGTCGAGAACCTGTGCAGGGTGTGGCAGTGTTTATCGAAGATGTTACACTCGAGGAGATTGGAGATGAAGAACACACTCGCTTGACAGGAGAAGTGATAAGGCTAGTACGAGACGCCGTATGGCAGGGCTTCCTTGATTGGAGCCCTCGAATTATGCTCGCAATGTACAGCTGCGAGATCCAAGCTACGAGTAAGTGATTTCTGCCCAAAACTTCGTAAGTGGTGGCAACAGGTTAACTAACTTTCTCTTAGCTGAGGTGTTGGGCCGCGTATACGCCGTGGTGACCAGAAGACGTGGACGAATCCTATCAGAAACCATGAAAGAAGGAACGTCCTTCTTCACAATTTTATCCCTTCTACCAGTAGCTGAATCCTTTGGATTCTCAGATGAGATCCGAAAGCGGACGTCTGGCGCTGCGTCTCCACAGCTGATATTTACTGGATTTGAAATGCTTGACCAGGATCCGTTCTGGGTTCCTGCTACGGAAGAGGAGCTTGAAGATTTAGGTGAGTTGGCGGATAAGGAGAATGTGGCCAAGAGGTATATGGATAGTGTTAGGAGTAGAAAGGGATTGGTAGTGGCTGGGAAGAAGTTGGTTAAAGATGCTGAGAAGCAGAAGACGTTGAAAAGATAGGGGGAAGAGGAAAAAGGATATTGCATGTACACGAGCATTAAAAGTAAGCGTTGAATAGATCCACGATGATTATATCATTGGTCCTGAGCCACTTGTTATCGTAAATATTTGATTAGGCCCGTAGTTTGCTCCCGTTTGGTTAATGGGTACCTCCACGAAGTGCTAAGGTTATTACCGTAGCCCAGCATGGCCTTGGCTTGCCCTCTCGATCTCCTTCACAGGAGCTTGCGGGAATAGTGGGTATCTTCAACCTGTCATTTCAGGTAATGTAGTAGGCTACCGCTCCACATCCCGGGCATCATATACATTTTATCGACTGGTTCATATCAAATGCCTACCTGGCTCATCCCTATCAGTCATTAAACCATCTTATCAATAACTTCCATTGCCTGCTCAAAACGGTTTCGCAACCTTCCTCGCCTCACCGATCCCCGTAATAGGATCTCTCATCTCCTTCCAACTAACGGGGAACATCATATTACCTCCCTCGCTCCTCGCCATAACGACTCCAAGCTCATTCCGTGCAGTCGAACAATAATATGAGCTCTGATCACCCACTGAAATCACGTATGCGCGCACAATATCTCCCACCCTAAACATATCCTCCATTACAACGCGGTCCTTTTCGACCGCACGAACATCTTCTTTGCGGATAATTGCTTGGAACCGGAGATCGTCTGCAGTGTTGCTTGTGCTCGTACTATCTGTGCCTGCGGTGGTGATGATGGGAGCCGAAGAGAGGATTGTGCGCATGTTGGTGTCGATGAGGTCGTTGTTTTGGTCATCTACGACCATGAGTATTGAGACTGTTGCCTGGCGCTTCTGGACGCGAGTTACGCGGGCGAGGACAATGGAGTCGACGGCTGGTAGAGTGTTGAATTTTAGAGGGGACTTGGTTTGCTGTTGGTTTTGTGTGGAGTTGGGGGTATCTGTTTGCGGAGAGCGGGATACTGTGAGGATCTTGCGGGGCTTGCGCTTTGGATCTGTTCCCTTATCGTCGGTTTTGAGGATTACTGGGCCGGGTATGGAGGCGCAGATAGAGGAGTCGCGGACGTATGTTCCTGGGCCGGAGCTGAATGTTGAGCTATCGCCGAGACGTAGCCCAGGCACGGCGATGGAAGGGATTCTTGTCGCCATATCTAGCGGAATTAAATTATTTGATGGTATTAACCTTGCAAATAGAAGGAGAGCAACAAGCGAAAGTGATCGCAACGAAGCTGTCAATCCAAAGATCGAGATATCAAAAGGCAAAAAAAGAAGTTTTACCCGAAAACCTAAAGCTTGTTTAAGTTACGGCTTACTCAGCAGAGCGGCATGACGTCATGATGTAAACAACGACAAAACACCAAGTCAAGTCCTTTAATTATAACACCGAGTAGGGAAATACATTACTTTATGTATTTGGATGCAACACTTGAATCAAACCAGCAAGTTGAAGAAGTGCCGCCAAATAATACACACAAGGAATGCTATAGTAACAATCGAGAGAGTGTATATATGGGAGGCTCGCGGTGAGAGGAAGAGAGAGGGTGTTAGGAAGTATATTGGAAACAGTCTTATATAATGGAGACAAAAGGGGCAGAACGAAGACAATGCAGAGCAATATCAATAGAAGAGACAGTGAAAAGAAAAAGGAAAAAGAACGAGAGAAATAGGTTGTTTTCTGAAGAGCCGACCCCGAAACGCCTGGACTCCTTGCCACGATTAAATGAGTATCCACAAAGGAGAAAAAGTAACAAAAGAAAAAAGAAAATAAAAGAAAATGGACTGAAACAATAGGGAATAAGGGGCAAACGATAAAGCTGTAATATAGTTTGGAGAGCGATGTAAATGAGCAAGTAGGTATAAGGGTGCCCGATCAAGGGTGAGAGGATAAGGAGGATGATATAGAGAGGAAGCTGCCGTGGGCATCAGAAATAGGGTCGTTAGCAGTGGGCATTAGTACGTTTGATATGTATCGGGTAAGCATGTTAGCTGTGCTTGGAGTCGAAGCCGAGAAGTTCGAGAGATCTCTGTGCGAGGGCGATGACTTCGGCAGTGCCTTCTTCGCCATCTTCACCTTCGTCGTCAGACTCGAGATTCTTGTTTGCAATCGCGCGTACTAGTTGTATTATATCCTCGGAACGAGTGATAAAGCCGAGAAGTCGTTTGTCTTCCGACTCTATTAGTTGCAAAAGCGTCCAAATTGCGATATGTTGGAAGGTGGGATCTCCACTGGCTAGGAATCTGTTTAGATAGCCGTGAAGTCCGCCGTTTGGTTCGGTCCAATCTCGAACGAAGA
>NW_003456414.1:108093-113772 GCF_000151425.1 Trichophyton rubrum CBS 118892 | reverse complement strand
CGGCCCTTGAGGTCGTCACTTAACGCCAAGACGGCTATGGCGGCCGTCATCTCCGACTGCACGGTCAGCGGCACTTGTAGCACAAGCTCCTTGCACTTTTGGACGGCACCGGCTTCCAAGACTAGCTCCTTATTTCTGTCGGAGCTTGCAGCGAGATTACGCAGAGTAGAAATGGCGTGGCACTGAATCTCTTCGTTGTCGATAGAGCCAAGAAGGTCGACTAGTGGTTTGAGGAAGCCTGCGTCTATGATAGGCGATTCGTTGTTTGGGTGTATAGAAATGTTGCGGATGCACGCCACCGCAGAGAGTATTAAGGGAAGATAAGAAGACTGGAGTAACCGAAGCAGTGGCGGGAGACCCCGAGCGCGGACAATCTCCAGTTGATACTTGTCGTCTGAAGCTAGGTTTCTGAGGGCTAGTGCTGCCTGGCACTGTACTTTGGGGGTAGACGAGTCCATTAGTTGAACTAGAGACTGTACGAGACGTGACTCCGTCTGCGCAAGCTTCTTCCGGTTTAGAGCGTCAACAGCAATGTTGCTAAGCGCCGTGGTGCAGTAGTACTGGACGTCGACATCTGGTGAGGTAAGCAGCTGGACCAGGATCGGTATTGCGCCAGCGAGAACAAGCTGCTGCCTGTTTTCATCTGTCAGGGTAAGACGTTAGTAGGGAAACAAACCCTGGGATGCTGAACATGGATACGTACCCGAATGAGTCATGTTGAGGAGAGCGCCAGTCGCATTCCTCTGCACACGCATGTCCTTGGATCTGGCGAGTTTGGTGAGCGGCCCGAGAGCTCCAGAGCCAGCTATCTTTGCCTTGTTTTCTTCGTGGGTAGCCAGGTTAGTGATACATCCAACGGCGTTGCACTGCACCTCAACGTTGGTAGACATCATCTGCCGGATCAGAGGAGCAAGGCCTCCCAACATGACTATCGACACCTTGTTCTCGGCTGGCAGTAATATATGGTCAGCTTCCCCAGGTCCGTGTAGATGAAACAAAGAAAGGCCAAAGAAAAAGAAAAAGACATACTGTTGACAGCAAGATTACCCAGAGCAGCACTGGCAGCCCGCTGGACCTCGATGTCAGGGCTCTCGAGCAGGAATAATATGGGTTCCAGCGTATCCCGGTCGACTTCACGGACATCTATCGAAGCACCGAGTGATTAGCCAAAGCGGGGCCCCTCTCTCTCTCTCTCTCTCTCTTTCTGTTTCTATTATCATCCAGTGCTCTGTAGCTCACCTCGCTCAGTTATCTCTGCAAAGGTCAGACTGGCACTTCGCTGGAGGTCGACGTTATCCGAGTAGACAAGGGTGCTGAGAGCCCGAAGTGGCTCGCCAGTAAAGAAGTCTGTCTCATTTCGCTGCGAAAAAAAAACAGCAGGTTTCAGCAACACGGGCCCAACAGCTCGCCGAGGAGCGGGAGCAGAGAAAGACATACGTTCTCTAGATACTGTAAGAGGTCTGCTACAGCTTCACGTTCACTGTCTGCGATGATTGGTTCGTAGAGGCTGTCCCTCGATCGACCTGTTCAAGCGTTTCGACAGGAGCCGCCAGGTCAGCAAACGAACGGGCGGTGGCACCGAACGGGGGGTGAGCAGGAGGAGGTCGACAGTACCTGTGAGGCAGGAAAGACACGCATTTCCCATTCTTCCCGCGACTCGCTCTGTGTCGTAGCCTGCAGCAGTCGTAGAAGTGCGTGGTGACGGGGAGGCGGCTGGGCGTCGGTGGGCGGGTGTTGGCTGGCGATGTTGTTTGGTGTTTGTTGTTTGTGGTTTCGAGGGTTTGACGTCGTTGACGGACAGCTTAAGGTAGGTTAAGGCTAGTCTGCTCGCTCCTGGAGTCTTAGCTCTGCGACAAGCACGAGCTAGCCAGCTGCCTCCTGGGCAGTCAGCGACAGCGAGACGGGGAGGACGAAGGGGCTTCCTCTTCGTCTTCTTCTTCTTCTTCCCTTTCTTTTTTTTTTTTTTTCCCTTTCCTTTGCTCGTCCTGCGTTCAACAGACGAAGCAGCTCGGCAGGTCGGACGAAGAGCGTACGGAGTCGCCAGACGCAGGGACAGCGGGAGCTCGATTGGCTATGGCGAGGACGACGGCGACGCAGCAGACGAGGTCATCCCCAGGCAGAGCAGACGACGGCGACGGCGATGGCGACTGGGATAAATAGCGAAGACGAAGACGAAGACGACGAGGAAGAAGCAAAACAGATCTTGTGATGCTGAAAGCCACAGCCGAAGGGGATGGATGAAGCGGGCGTTTTTTGTCTCTGCTGCTGCTGCGGCGGTGCAGTCCTCGCTGGACAGGCTCTTCTATACTATCGGCCTCTTCTTCTTCTTCTTCTTTATCGCTATTTCTTCCTGTCTTGCTCGATATCTTCGACCTTTCTTCTCTTCTTCGCGCCCCCCCCCCCCCCCCCCCCGTCCCGTTGTCCGCTCTAGCATATTTCTGTGGCTGGGAAGTGTATTTGAAATACCAGCATGTTACGTGGTTTACTCTCCGGGATGTGGTAACAATCGTAATTACAGGTAAAGTTCGACGACAAAGCTATATAAAAACGATTATAAAGACCGACGAAGAGAAGAAAACGAATAAACGACGGCGAAGAAAGAGAAGAGAAAGTCATGGAGGATGAAAATTCGATCTACGAGATGCAAGTAACCAAGAGATGACAGCTCCCACGCTTCCACGCTTTCATTTCCACGCTCTTTCGGGCTTGCTCTAGTTTCAGCATGCGCTGTAGATCAGCATCGCTCGCTGCAAGTAAGTCAGTAGTATCGAGCCGGTGTCAGTTAAAGTCAAGCCGGAGCTCTCGTCTCGCCAATGTCCTTGTAGAGATATGGCAGGCAGTTTAACCTTCTTCTTCATTGGAGGGAGCTCTGTGGTCGTCTCCTTGCTCGGGCTCAGATATCTTCGACAGCTCATACTCCATAGTGTGCAAGTATCATGGCCGATGGGCCCAAGTGTTAATATAACTCCAGATTCAGTGCTCAGTTCAAAAGCCGGAAAGTTTCGAGATACCCTGATGCTTGTCTGCAGTAAATCTGATGGGAAACGGCCGATTTAAGCATATTATCGATCATGCAGCTGGACGGCCAGGATGCATCTCTCTCTTTGCTCTCTTGCAAAGCTCGTCATGGCAGACCAATCGCAGGCCTGGTTGATGCAAAAGGTCTGCAGGGTGGCGCTGGCCGGGATGAGGCACAACAAGCAGCATCGTCGGCAGCATATGAAGAACGCCGAGGGTCAGCGTGAGTAGGTCAGATGATTCTGATGGCGTATGCCCTGGCCGCGTTCGTCATACTTACCTTGCTTGCATGCATAACGATATTCGACATACAGGAATAACATGCAGAGACGTTGTGTCGGGTCGGTTAGTTGCACGTTGGAGTTGATGTTGGCAGACCTTGTTGGTTGTCTGATATGTATGGATATAGCAGCAGGTGTTTGAAAAAAGTAGATATCGTATCTCGATCCTGGCCGGAAGAACGTCTTATTTCAATAACCTTCTTCTTGGCCCCTTGAATCCCACCGAGGACGAGATCTCCCTCTCATAAGCCACCGATTAAATTCTCCGTACCTGCGTCCTGGTCCGGTCCCTCTGCCCTGGGTGTCAGATTCATTTTATTTTCCTTCTCTCGATCTCCCTTTTCCTGTTTGCTCTTCCTTCCAACATGAGGATTATACGGATGTTTCCAACAAAGCCCATAAGGCTGAAACAGCCCCCTATCCGACAGCAACGACCAGTTTCTAGCATTATTTCATATGCTTAAACAGTCAACTGGCCCGAGATGGTTGTCTCTCTCTGCAACCACCCACTCTGCTCACCGCATGCTACCACAGAGCACGCACAATAATATGTGAAAAAGAAACGAGCAATGCCGGTCGATATGATCGCCCTGGATATGTGTTCCGTAGGGAGATCCGCGTAAGAGTGCAACTGGAGCAAGGCTGGCCCGGGTCTTTGTCTGTCTCGGCCTGTCCTTCCGTCACCCTCACAGATGCTATTGCCATGCTCCGTAACTATAGATTGTGTATACTTAGTAGCCGCTTCGGGGTGCTCCGGGTTACGGGCGGACGAACGACTGAGGATAGTCTTTTTGACAGCCCGAGTCAGCCAGGCCAGGGTAGCTCGAAAGGGCCATCCATCAATTAGCATCTCAGCTGAACGGACACCGATGTGCAAGCGATATGCACACCCGATGCGCTGCAGGACAGCGATTATTTGAGTTAGTTGTTCCTCCGGCGGCCACCAAACTGTATCTCCAGGCGTTCTCGAGCGAGCGTTGGTGCCGGGCTTTGATGGTCAAATACTCCGTCGCTTGCTCCGTTCGAGCTGATAGTTTTGTAGATGCTTCCCGTCTTCACCACTCAACGCTGGCCCCCGTCCAATAGCCAGGTGCTCCGTACATCGGCCACGGCTGCATCGCCTCCATATCTCCATCGTACATCCATCAGCCTGTCGTCCTCGTAATAATGCAGCGAAGATCAAAGAGCTGAAAAAGCAATATCTGATTCCATCACCCCCCAAGAGGCCCACCGGCTGGGAGGTGAAGAGCAATTGGGCATCTCACGCTCTCTTGGAGGAAGTCTGCGCCTTTTTTTTTTTTTTTTTTTTTTGGCCTTCCGCTTCCCTTTTGCTCTCTGGACCAGGAGTTGTTACGTAGGTAGCATTCCTTACCCCCGGCTTTTGAGTTCTTGCTTGCTGTGCTGCGCTGCTCGATGGATAGCCACCCCCTGGACAAACATGAAACTTGAAACCCAAGTACGAAGAGCTAGCAGCGGTCACAGACACTGTTGTTGCGGTCTCTTCCAACTAGTCCGTCAGCCTCCCAAGGGAAATAATTAATAGCAAGCAAGGGCACACGGGGCCTCCTCCTTGCGCCGTTAGCCTCGAGTTTAGTCGTTCTGATGCAGCTAACTAGCGGCTGGGAGGTGCTTTTTTGGTCGTGCCACCAGCGGCGGCGTAGTTGGGCGTAGGTAGGAGGAAAGTCTTGTTGACGGACGGCTTGGAGGCGAAGTCGATATCGCTTCTTCTCGTCCTTCTTGTCGTTGTCTTCTTCTTCTTCTTCTTTTTTCTGTCTTCGTCTTGTCGTCTCCATCTTTGTCGCTTGTCTCCCCGTTGCATGTCGTCGTCCACCACGGTCAGGCTATACAACAGCCCACAAACACGATAGACCATAACAAGCAAGCAAGCAAGCCGCAAGTTATATCTATAGACGGCCTGACGGTAGACTGCCCGGCACCGGATCCGCTTGATATATATATATCACGAATATAATATATCCTCTAGTTATATTTTATATCGGCATCAACGGGCAGCACCCCTTGGGCATCTTATATTTGCCTCTTCTTCCCCTTCTCCTTGTCCCAGGCAGCGTCCAACCGGGTAAGCATGGCATCGTCCCTAGACACAGAAAGCTGACCGTCAGTCCGTGAGTCCTCTGTCGCTGACCGGCTGCCACTGACCTCCAGTCCATCCATGACCACCACCGCGCCGCCAGCCTGTCCGTCGACCTCCACGCCGTCGTTTGGAAGCAGACTGCGCCGTCTGAGCCAGCGACGGCCGCAGACACACACCCCCAGCACCGTCCCAGGCCCTTCAGCGTCCAGCAACCACCGTTCGTATCGCAAGCGGCTTAGCTGGGTCGTCGGCCGGGGCTCTTCGCATCTTCCCGCAGCCCCAGAA
>NW_003456414.1:77333-107982 GCF_000151425.1 Trichophyton rubrum CBS 118892 | reverse complement strand
TCGCTCCGACGCTGAGAGCAGCGAGTCCTCGACGTCGGAGGACCGGCCAGAGCAGCTCGCAGACGCTGGCTTACGGTCTCGCAGACAGCAGGCCTCTGCCTCGCAGGATTCCACAAGCTACACCATGGCCCAGGCCCTGAACATGGCCTCCGTCGTCGTTGGCGCGGCCGCTTCTTCGCCCGTCTCTCCCACCGCTGCCAGCGCCGCTGCAGAGACCGGCAGAGCTCCAGGCCAGCCGACTGCTTCCACGGCCCATCCTACGTCCCAGAACGGTCTCTCTTCGCCGGCAGCAGGAGAGTCAACGGAGATGTCTACGTCTGAAGCAAACTCGCCCGGCCAGCAGCACCAGGAGCAGCAGTCCATTATCCGCTTCTTCGCCTATCAAGACCCCCACCAGAACTCCCGGCCCTCCCTCCCCTTCGCTCCCATGACACGGACCATCACAGATGAATCCACGATTATAAAAGTAGGTCGGTACTCCGAGCGTGAAGGCATACCCCCTGAAGGTGCCGCGGGGTCATCCTCGGCCCCTGTTGGTTTCAAGTCCAAGGTTGTCAGCCGGAAACACTGCGAATTCTCCTTCATCGGCGGCCAGTGGCACATCAAGGATGTTGGGAGCTCCTCGGGCACATTCCTCAACCACATGCGTCTCAGCCAGCCTAATGTGCCGTCGAGACAGTACGCCGTGCGGGACGGTGATATTGTACAGCTAGGGATTGATTTTAGAGGCGGTGAGGAGCTCATTTTCAGATGCGTGCGCATTCGTATAGAATGCAACCGGATGTGGCAGCAGAGAGCGAACCAGTTTAAGTATGTTGCTCATTTCTTATTTTTTTTTTTATCCGTCTTCTCAGTGGAGGGTGAACTTGCTAACAAGGCGTATAGTAAAAACACGGAAGCTCTTATAACCAATCTTGGAAAGGGCTCTATGGATGCTACAGACTATGAAGGTTGCAGGGAATGCTCCATATGTCTCGGTTCTGTCTTGGTGAGTTTGCCTGTTTGTATAATGCCAAAAAAAAAAATCTACATTCCATCTAACCAGTTTACAGCGTCCATACCAGTGCCTGTTCATGGCTGCCTGTGCTCATGTCTGGCACTACAAATGCATTCGCCGGTTGATACATTCTCCTGAATACCCCATGTTCCAATGTCCAAACTGTCGGGCATACACCGATTTAAACGCTGAAGTAGACGACTCAAACGACCCATACGAAGATAAAATCCATCCTTCCCCTAATACACAGCAGCAGCAGCAGCAGCAGCAGCAGCAACCTCAACAACCACAACTGCAACCGCAGCAACAACCCCAACAACCGCAACATTTCCCACCTCAGGCCCCCGAAAACAACACATCCAATACCAACACTCCCAGAACACATACAGCCAACAACTCAAATTCAGCTCCACCTATTGTCTATACCCACACAGAAACAGACGGAACCCTCGCTACTGCTACTGGAAACATGACCCTAGAGTCTGACCCTGAACCGGAACCGGAACCTGAACCTGAACACGAGCCATCAGACGGTCCTGACGGAGAAGTCTTTCACCCTGCTGCAGAGGCGCCATCAGTCTCTCATGCAAACGACGTCCACCGCAGCCATAACATCGACATATTATCTCCAAATTCAATTAGCGGGGCAGGCATGGGTAGAAGGAGGGTACCGGACAGAGCAAACCGAGACACCATATATGTCGAAGACCCCCTAACACCACGAAACGATACAGGTCTCCTCGCCCTCGACGGCCGTGCCGGGCGGCTCTAACCCCGAGCTTTCCTACAGCCGTTTTCTTTTTTGCATTATCCATCTCTCTTGTTGGGTCGGCATCTGTCCATCTGTCCCTGTTACACGATTTTGTCTTCTATCTTATCAACTTACTACTTATTCCCTCCTCATCGGCGTTTGAGCGACTTCATACACCATGATATCTTCGTTATCAACTCCCATTCTTTGCTCACTTCTCCTTTGTCCTTTGTCTACTCTCCTGTCCATACTATCCTTCTTTGATTCCCGCGGCAGCTCAAAAGATCCCTGCGATTACATCATGTCATATCTTTATTATTGCCTTTTTTTCTCCTGTCTCTCCTTCCACTCCTCTTGGATAAAATACATAACTCTGGAGTAAGCCAAATCACCCAATGAACTGCCCTCAAGGGGGTTATGTTTTTATACATGCCCTGCAGCAAGGAACACGCCCCCTCGTACTCTCTTAACTCTCGAACGTCGCCATCGTCAACGTAATTGCGTCCCCATAGCTGCTAACCTACTTACTCTTAGTCGGCCGGTGATTTGGCTACTGCTCGACCATATGTATACATGGCCCATCGAGGCCCACCTGAAACAGCCCCTAAGGCAGCCCTTGGACCCGTCCCCCACATGGAACCGCGCAGTGAAAGGATGAAGCCGAGACAGGGGAGAGTCCCTTTATATTTATTCTTTCGACCAGCCCGAGCTGTACATAGTTATTTATCCTCTTCCGCTGGTCGAGTCCGAGTCCTGTTATATCTTGTTTCTTTTTTACTTGCATCCCTAGGCCAGGCTTGAGGTCAGGGGCTGAGCCTAGCAGCGAAGCAGTGACTTCGCTCCTTCGCCCATCTTGCCCGTCCGTCGAAGTATCGCCGTTGCATTATTTATTTGTATCTTGTATCTCTGCAGAGGCAGCCATCCCTCAGATCATGCCGATAGAGACTGTAGCCGGCTCTGCCCAGGAGAACAGCGCCAGGCACCATGACAGACGGCCTACCTATCCCTTCAGGCTGTCCCATCGCACCAAACCGCGGAGGTACCGACCATACCATCACCCCCCTTTTTTTTTGCTTACCCCCGGCGCCCGGTTCTAATGCATAGATGAATGAATGGAATGCAGATGGCCGCTGGTTCTCCGGTTCATCAAGGGCGCTATCCACGGAGCCATCCTGCTGCCTGTGCTCGGCCATGCCATCTTCACCGTCATAGTCGTCATACTCGACAAGCATGTATTCGATACCGTGGGCGTTCCACCGACGATCGTACGTAGAGAGATCGATGCCTCGCCTTTGCTTCTGCTTGCTTCTTCCCTGCAGCCAGCCTGGATGCTAATCGTTCGACCTAGATCCCTTCGCTGTCCATCGTCGTCGGTCTCATCCTCGTCTTCCGCAACCAGACCTCCTACAATCGCTTCTGGGACGGCCGCAACTGTCTGACGACCATCACCACCGCCCTTCGTAACCTCACCCGAGCGATCCTCGTCTCTTCTCGAAACCCCAATGGCCCGCTCTCGGACGCTGAGAAGCAGGATATCGAGCGGACGATCCGTCTGCTTATCGCCTTTCCGTATGCCGTCAAGTGCTATCTGCGCGCGGAATGGAGCACCGAATGGGGCGCCATCTCCAATCCAAACATGATTGCAGACGTCGTTCGTCGACAGGAAGCCGGCGGCCCCAAGCAGGAGTTCCTCAGCCTGCTGCCTGCTGGATTCCAGGCTCACGAGGCCGACGGCCTGGGGCTGCCGCTGCAATTGACCTTCCCCATCGATGCGTTCATCCAGCGAGGCGCCGAGAGAGGCTGGTACGACCCTCCTACGGCCAACCAGATGGGCAACCAGGTCAGCGCCATGATCGATGCATACGGGAAGATGGAAACAATCAAATTGACCCCCATCCCCGTTGCTCACTTGTAAGTTTTCTTTAGCTTCTCTCTGGCTCCATCTGCGCGGAAGTAATACCCCAAAACTCCCCTAACTCGGATTATTAGGATTCACCAAAAGCAAGTTTTGGCCTTGTTCGGCTGTGTGCTTCCATTTGCAATGGTAGATGATATGGGCTGGTGGGCAGTACCCATTGTCTGTCTCGTCATCTTTACTCTTTACGGTATCGAAGGCATCGGTTCTCAGCTTGAAGATCCCTTTGGCTACGACAAGAACGATATCAAGATGGATGCCATTGTCGAAGACGAAAGGGTTGAAATCGAGGCTATCCTCAACGAGTGGAAGAAGTTGAATGACCTGCCTATAGACGGCGACGGTTCAGCTACCAACGGTGCCAGAAATGGTACCCGTAATGGTACTAGCAACGGCATTCGCAATGGAACTCATAACGGCACCCATAACGGGGTCACCAATGGAAATGTTGCTCCTCGAGAAATGTTTATCAGATCTTAGCTTTTTAGCATTGTTGACCTTCTTGGTTTGCTTTCTTGCCCCTTAAGCATGCCTCTCTCGTTTTAATATACCCGTGGCTTTAGACTATCTTTCATCTCGAGGAACCTGTCCTGCTTTCCCCTTCTTTCCTACATCTGTCAGTGTCTCAGACTCAGTTGGTGGTTAGTTTGTCGTTGCTCCTTGCCCTCTGCTCTTATGTATTTCATTCGTTTTACTGTACATCATTTTGTTTTACAAGACAACCTCGATATCCTTCTAAGGAGCCGAACCTAGCTACTATAATCTATTAGGTATGCCTCTAGTTCAACCCGATACGTGAGATATCCAGGTATATTCGTGAAAAAACAGTAATGATAAACATAATGACGAATAATATTGACATACAGAGACAAACAGGTAAAAAACAGCATCATAGTACCGTCCAAGCTAATTACCAAGTAGTCCCCTGAAAAAAAAAAGAAAGAAAGAAAGAAAGAAAGATGGAACAATACATTCTCATCTCCCATCCACCTCTTAAAACCAAAGAAAAAGAGAGGGCCGATCTGTTAGGGCAACTGACAGTACGACTTGTTGAAAATTTGGAAACGACATGCTGGTGTAGCGGTGACGAGATACGTATGTAGACTACTTATTAGGCGAGCGTGTTACATTGTCAGTTGCAGGCGGCATGATATCTTCACCGGCTTGTATTGCATGGCCAAATAGATCAACGACCGGGAGTTTCTGATATGATTCCCAGGACTCCAGAGTATCACCACTATCAGTTGATGGTGAGTATGAGGGTGATTTCTGTCGTTGCATCTCCATCATTGCGTGCCTTGACCGAGTAATTCGACCGGAGTAGGGAATACGTGGCTTATTTTCAGTTTCAATTTTGGAATTGTCCGCTTTATTTTGTTGGGATTTTGGCTTAGAAGGACCGTCATCGGTTGGCTCGCCTACTACCTGAGAGCACAAGGTTTTCATCGGCTGGTGTTCTGTGGCCTTCTTGGATTCGTTCTTTGCCTGCGCCTCTCTTTTAAGAAACGCTTCGTGCCGTGCTTGACACTGTTTTCTGCCCTCTGACAATAAAGGGAATTTGACCGCTTTTACTGGACCTGGGCGTGATTCAGTTTTCGGTTTTCCGTGGCCACATATTCGAACGATGTCACATCTTAGTCTCCAAATAGCATCAGGTATCCAGTTCTGGTAGTAGGCATACATTCGTCCGTCAACGGTTTTTAGGTTCATTGAATTCCAAAATGCGTGCGCTCGTTGGATATTTTCGAGTGTTCTTTGTTCTATGTCCCCGAGCTGGACAAGCCATATGTGCATAAGAAGCATGAGCCGTGTAAGTTGAAATTTATATCGGACCACGTTGTCCGGGTGAAGCCCGCTAGGTAAGTTGCCGAAGTAGTTATCAAAACAAATATCGGGGAACTGTATATATCAATGACCTGTGAGTATAGAACGTCGTTTACCCTGAACACTTCAATTATAAACTACCAAAAGAACCAGTGGGGGAAAAGACATGAGTACTCACGTAAAACGCTGGATTTCCCTCCTCGTCAAATCTCGCGGGACCAAAAATGCACATTTCACAGCTACTGACTTCGCCTATCGAATTGAATCTTAGAGGCTGGTCTAGCGCAGCCTCGTCCAACTCCTCTATAGCATCCTTGAACCATTGTAGCTGTGAAGGTTTGGCCGCTGCCATATTTTGGTAGGGAATTCCACTGGCTTTCCGTTTCCGTGGCAATAGGCCTAGGTGGGAGCGTGATGCTGTGGCCATGAAACAAGTAGCTAGTGCGCGCGATTTCTCCTATTTGCAAGTTCTAGGGGTTATTGACTCGGAGGGACAAAGCGGGGTCAGTCTGCAGATAATATCGTTGGCTTATGAGACCCCAAGCCGAAAATGCCGTGTGGTACACCTTGGTAATAGAATATAATATCAATCTGTGGCTGGAAACAAGGGCGTGCGGGTGATATATATATAGTGGCCGCGAAAGGTTAGCCCGCTTAGACAGCGTTCAGTGTTGTATAGAACAACACCACCATGACACTTTCTAAACTGAGACTTTTTTTTTATCGGAAGTTGCAGCCGCGGACTAGTTGCATCCTTGTCAGGAAGGTATAAAGATTGGATGCAATAACAAAGGGCATAGAATTCACAAGGGCGCTTCGACTTCAGCCAATACATCTTCAACTATGCTGTCTGGAGTTGCCGACGATAGAATCTTCTCGACAGCGTTAATATCACTGCCATACATCATACTGCGGTCTTCCTGA
Organism: Trichophyton rubrum CBS 118892; assembly: GCF_000151425.1. NCBI lineage: Eukaryota > Fungi > Ascomycota > Eurotiomycetes > Onygenales > Arthrodermataceae > Trichophyton > Trichophyton rubrum. The sequence goes on along the minus strand of NW_003456414.1, from coordinate 101,571 downwards.
GGCTTTGCAACAGTGATACGATGGCGGTAAATCTTCTTCGCTGCCAAAGCCACAAGGGAAGGCGGGGCGTAGTCAACTCCATGTAGAGACGCAAGGCATCTATCCAAATTGTGAGCATCCAGAAAAGACTAGAGTAGAATTTCAATTGCCGTACTTGACCATCTTATGGAACTGGCGTGTGGCGGGGGCTGTTATTCCGCAGAATACGGCTCGATTGAAGCGAAGAAAGTTGATAATATTTTCAGTATAGCAGTATACTTCAGTAGATACCGTCACGCTCGGAATTAAGCCCCTTAAATAGTCAATTTCCTATATCGAAGGGAGTTAACATGATTTCTCAAGCTCTATGATCGTGGTTAACAGACCTCTTCCGAAATTACCACACTTTTTTCAGTCAACTTGGCTGTGTAGGATGAGTTCCAAGCAGCGGAAGATGGAAAGCCTCTTTCGTCAACTAGGGAACTACCGTCGCCTTCTAGGTTTACAAAGCCGACGGATGGATCATGATAGTGAGAGATAGATATATGTTCGTTCTTAGACACCATGTGAGCAGTATCCTATCGTTTTAAAAAAGAGAGTAACATACTAAGTGGTTGTTTAACCGAGAAGATAGCTGTCGCATCTCAGAAGCAAGAATGGGTATAAAGACAAAATTGTTGGGAACACTATATGTAGCGGTTTTGGTATGAATTCTCCTGGTGCGTAGCATCTAGGATGTCGTTTATAGTTAGCCTTGAACGATGATTAACAAGGTATCTAAAAAGAGGAAACATTATACCTCCAGTGTCTGTACTTGTATACTCTGGGAGATGTGGTCATAATTTTTGGCAATGATAACGTTGACTGTTTCATTTCTGTCATGACCCCTTGTGGAGACATCGGTATAATTGCGCTGGGAAGCTCCATTAGTCTATATTGAGGTTAAATTAAACAACTCACTGGTGGAAAAAGTAACTGCATCAAGTATGTCTTAAGGGTAGGGGTAGAGTAAAATAAATAACATCATGATTTATACTATCTTAAGCTTGCCTTTGAAACATTTTCTTCCCTTTGAAGGAGTTCGGATGGTCGTCGTCGACGTTCCAATATGGTGGTATTGAACTCTTCAAGAGATGTGTCGACAGTGCAGTCAATAACAGCAAAAGACAGGCCAAATATATCTCGAGAAATCTATTACTCTCAATAAGAATGTCTGTCGCACGCCGTACTATATAGGTCACGTACTAATATCAATTCTTTGACAAGGTCATCCAACGTGCTGGATGGGGTATCAATCAAGCAATTCTCTTTGGCAATTAAGCAAAGTAAAACAGCAAATTCGAGGTCCGTAAGGTCCTCTATCTTCTTAATTATATCGGCACGAGTATCCATTTTGCCCAAAACGTGAATTCATTCTTCAGAGAACAACATCGGGATGAATAATTAAGTAAACAAATTAGCTTGCTGGTTTGGCCTTCCTTGACGGACGTTGGTTTCTCAAACATAATCTTCCACGTGATATATGAGCAGGATTTGTAATAAAAAATATACTCCTGGTGTGTCTATTTATACAGGCCACGTGGCTGGAATAAATATTATTCCATCACGTGGAGCTTGGATCCACCTTGGCAGGTCCACATCTCTAAAGGTAAAATGGGAGAATACTCGTCCAGCAGCCCGAGACGGGAGCTTTTCAGAACTCCAAATACGTTGTTCCGACAAGCGGAGATTCGGGCCGTCATAGCTGGTTGCGGAATGCTACACTGTAGATGTATTGTTCGGCAGTTTTGCACGTTGCTCCATTATATATATTAGATGAGAAGGATTCTTTGAAGCTTAGAATTTGCTTAGACTGTAGAACCTATTGACTATATACGCCATTTAACCACTGCTCTGGCACCGATTAGAAAAGAGATCTTCTATTCCACTGCCAAATTGCTCCGTCACCATTTGAGCCCCCTATGAGCTGACCCTCTTGCTCCGATTGCGCAAGTACATCCTCCATTCAGTCGAATTGACCCATCCTATTACCGTCTGGAAGATATTTCTGGTTATCCATGCATGTTTCAACTAACTATACGGAACAAGTCTCAGAAACAATAGTCACTAGATAGTTCCATCGTCCACGACAGTTTATTATTGAAAACCACCACACCTACATCTTCTACAGGTGATTCTTGAATGTTCCACGGATCCGTGGCTGGTACGCAGCCTTTTGTATTTGTTGAGTACCAGGAATTCCGATGCTCTTAAAAATGCGTCACATAACTCTTGCCATAACCGAGCCTGATCACATATCTCAGTAAAGTCGGCCTTGGTAATCACAATACCATCTTCGGTGTTAGTAATACGTGCCTGCCTGTCCAGTATTGTCTTTCTATTGTTTATCTCTCTTTTTAGGCTCAGAGTTGGTATCCTATCATTAAACAGAAAGCAAGTATAGGGTGAATAATCTCATGGGCTTGTCTAGCCCTGTTTAATGTAGCAAGATTCCTCCTAGTATGTTTCCAGAGGTAAGTAACTCCTCTATCAGAATATTCCGCCTGGAGCATGGTAGAAGTTATGTCTATCACGATAAGCAAGCGGATTTTCGGATGGCTTTTACAACACTCCTCTACCATGAGATTGACTTTGTCCATATTGGTATAGTTCATCTACGGTTTTCCATAGAGTTTGACTTGGTGAAAGCATGCGTTTCCCATAGCCAGACTCTGGGTGCTTGGCCATGTAAGGAAAGAAGAACCCGGATATCTCCAGCCTATCATTAACTTCAAGGTGTTTTTCTTAGAAAGGTGCAGATTTCGTCAACCTCTAACAGGGATGCATCATTGAGTATAGCTCTAATCTGAGCACTGAGGTCCGAAAGAGCATTTCTGGCGAATTTGAAAGGCCAGTATCGTGAGAAAGTATGCTACATGAGCTGCTCGCCCAAAGGGCCAAACATTTTATGAGGTATTCGGACTATAGCGTTAAGCATGGTCAATGTACCTGTTTGTATGTGTTGGCACGTTACATACCCAGTAAGCGATATCGATTATAAATTATATTTCCGGTCTTGTAGGCGAGCGTTGACGAGGAAGTTGAGGGTTGAATTTGAAACTTATGGGGAAAGAGTGTATTTTATAACGTAACCGATACCACAGCTAACTAGCTATTAATTACCACTAGTAAAATAAATCACGTCCTCCCGTTGTTTCGACGTCGAACGCAGGGAGACAAAACACCTGTCAAGCGCAGAGATCAGCTCGGACACTAGAATCAGAAAGCTGACTGCTGTGCAACTGTTCATCCACTTGGAAGCGCGTTGGCTGGCATCGATAAAGCTATGAATACAGCTGAAAGATGACGCCTCCGAATCCCCTCGCTGACTGGGAAAGAGTTGGAGACCAGTTCTATAGAAAGTCCCGGATCTATGACGCCGTTTTTGATGAAGATGTTGAGTTAGAGAATTATATTGCCGTAGGTGCTCCTTACGGTGGCGCTATAGGTATTCTCACTGTCCATATTCGTATTGAAAACTTATTCTCACCTAATCTCTATAGCTCTCCATCGGGACGAAAGAAGGCTGCAACGATACAGAGATGCTCAAACATCGAAGTCAAGCATTGACATCTATTCATACTCAGGACAACGTATATGTCGAATAAATGTAAGCTGTTATATCATTTCATTAGTTCACACATTTCTCAAAATGAACTGACACTTGCGCAGTGGGATCATGGGTCCATTCGAGGCCTAGGATGGTCCGAGGACGAGAGATTGCTAGCCGTCACTGAAGACGGTACGGTCCGTTGCTACTATGGCCTCAGCGGGGACTTTACTCCGTTCTCATTAGGATCCGTAAGTAAATGATACATCTTTTCTTCTGCTCGCGTCAATATTAACTGGTTCTCAGATGGCGGAGGAGTATGGCGTAGTTGGGTGTCGATTTTGGTCTGCCGGGTTTGTTGCTTTGCTATCAAATAACCAACTTGTTGCAGTATCACATTATGATGAGCCGCGCCCGAAGTTGCTAGCTCAATCTCCAGAAGGCGAGATTAATTCATGGTCATTGATTCCACCCACGTATACCCTTTCCAGGTCGGTTGAGGTCTTGCTTGCAATAGACAAATCTATATATGTTGTGGATGCAGCAGACTCTGAGGACCGCATGCTACAAAATGGGCCCTTTAAGCACGTTAGTGTGTCACCGAATGGACTTTTTGTGGCCTTGTTTACTGGGGACGGAAAACTATGGGTCGTCAGCAGCGATTTCCAGAACAAGTTCAGTGAATATGATTCTCATGCTAAAACGCCTCCTGGTTCCGTGACTTGGTGTGGGAACGATGCTGTTGTTCTTGCCTGGGAAGATGAAGTTCATGTGGTTGGACCAAATGGTGCTTCGGTGAAGTATTACTCCCTATTCGTACCTATTTTACGACCAATTCTAACAAGAGGATATATTAAAGGCACTTTTATGATGGTCAAATCCACATAATTCCTGATATTGATGGAATCAGAATTTTAACAAATGATGTGTGCGAGTTTCTGCATAAAGTACCGGGTGGGTTTCAAGGTTACTCTAGTTGATCTAAGTATACTAACACGAATCAGATGCCACTGAGGAAGTCTTCCGGCTTGGGTCAAGTGCGCCAGCTTCGGTTTTACTTGACTCTGTTGAGCAGCTTGAGAAGAAATCACCCGCCGCGGATGAAAATATCCAGAGAATCCGTGCTAACCTTGTCGAGGCTGTGGATACATGCGTACGCGCTGCCGGGTATGAGTTTAATACTTATTGGCAAAAGCAGTTACTCAAGGCAGCTTCCTTTGGGAAATCCATTCTAGAACTTTACAACAGCGACGAATTCGTCGACATGTGTGAGAAACTCCGGATCTTGAATGCTGTCCGTGATTATAAGATTGGCCTACCAATTTCGTACGAGCAGTACATGCGGCTTACTCCCGAAAAGCTCATCGAACGCCTGATAAACCGCCGTGAATATCTTCTGGCTATTCGTGTCTCGGAATATCTACACCTTCCTGCGGACAAGATCTTCGTTCACTGGGCAATTCAGAAAGTCAGATCATCCACTGAAGACGATGACACAATTTGCCAGATAGTTGTACAGAGACTTCAAGGAAAGCAAGGAATATCCTTTGAGTCCATTGCTCGATCAGCTCATGAGGAAGGCAGGTCGCATTTGGCAACGCAGCTGCTAAACCATGAACCGCGTGCTGGGAAACAAGTTCCACTTCTTCTCAGCATGGAAGAAGACACTCTCGCACTCGACAAGGCAACTGAGAGCGGAGACACAGACCTTATCCTGTTTGTCCTTCTTCAGCTTAAACGCAAACTGCCTCTAGCTACCTTTTTCCGGACATTAAATAACCGACCGGTAGCTTCAGCGCTGGTTGAGGCGTCCGCAAGGCATCAAGACGAAGAGTTATTAAAAGATCTGTATTACCAGGATGACAGGGTGATTGACGGGTCGAACATCCATCTTAAAGATGCCTTGAAACAAACGGATCTACACAATAAGACTGAAAAACTACGGGTTGCCGCAAGGCTGCTATCAGATTCCAAAGACACAGCCGTCCAGGCACAACTCAAATCATTGAATGATGCAGCATACCTCCTAAAAATCCAGGATGGGCTGGATAAAGACCTTGCAGATAATAATGATTTGTTTACGGGTCTGAGTGTTAACGAAACCATCTACAGATTAATTCGTTCTGGATATGGAAAACGAGCCATTAAAATCCAAAACGATTTCAAGGTGCCAGAAAAGACATACTGGTGGTTGCGCTTGAGAGGTCTTGTTGCGAAAAGAGATTGGGGTGAACTAGAGGATTTAAGCAAGACCAGAAAGTCCCCAATCGGATGGGAGGTAAGCTAACTATCCTCTCGAAGCAGGCATCCCCCTCCTTTGTTTTAATTGTCGCTCCTTTGTCAAACTTGCTCCGCCTAGAAGCTAACTTTATGACAATGATAGCCCTTTTACAACGAAATTCTCTGGGCAGGAAACACAAAGCTTGCATCCGTGTTCATCCCCAAGTGCGTATCGTTGACAGTGTCTGAACGGATCGAGATGTGGATGAAGTGCGGCATGGTGACGAGGGCGGGCGAAGAGGCTCTGAAGGCAAAGGACCTGAAGGCTCTCGAAAACCTTAGAGTCCGCATTACCGGCAATTCTGTGCTAGAAATTGACCGCATGATCAACCAATTGAGGCCAAAGAGATGAAGTATTATTGAATGCGCGTTGTTGGCTTAGTGAATTAGGTGATGTCTTCGTCGAGCTCGAGCGCAGTTTGCTCCGCTGTCTCCGTTGGGATATGTATCGAGGCCTGAGGCGCAGGAAGCGTTGTCTCGGCCTCCATTTCGTCCATGTCATCAATATCTACATCCTTAGTCTCTTCTTTTCCTTTTTCTGGCGCACGATTTATCTTCTTGTTCAATTCATCCCATGTTGCCTGCCGTACGTGTGCTCAGTTAGATTCCCCTTCAATAATAGAGGGCTTCTGCCGTTTCTCACCTTTCGGGCTTTGACGCTAGAAAACTTGCGAACGCTCTTGGTAACTTTTTTTTCTCTTTTATCAAGGACTACCTCTGCTCGTTCCAAGCCCTTTTCCTGCCGGAGTCGTTGGGCTCTTGATTTTGGTTTCTTGCTCTTCTTTGACACCCCAGAGTTATGCTGAGTTCCAAGGACGGCTGGAACCGAGGTGCTAGTCCTCTCTGCCCGGGGAAGCGAAGTCAATGACTTGTCAACGTTTACAGATGGCGAAACCTCTCGTCTCGCTGCTCGGGAATGTACTGATTTTGCTATTGGCACTTGTTAGCTGGTGTCTTCATCAAAAACAACAGTTCTTGAGCAGTAAAATCACCCACATCTTCCATTGGACTTCAATTTAGGTGTTTTCGCCATCCTGCATCAACCTATTTCTTCGCGATGTTCCAAAATAATCCTTTCAAACGTCCTGTGTTTGATTGTAATTCAGATTTCTTGATATCTTTCTTCATTCTGTGTGGGGGAATAAAAAGAAAATACAAAAAAAAAAAAAATCCCGGTTAGGCAGAAAGACCAGTGGCGCAACTTTTTTTTAGTTGAACATTTCATCGACTTGCGCCTTCTGAGTGACCCTCAAACATCAAGCCGTCGCAGAAGACTCTCCGTGACAACAGCAGCTCACCACCTCGCCGACCTGCGGAAAGATGCTTGATGCGAGACCCAGGACACCGTCTGAGACGTCAAGATATGCCGGCTAGTGGCAGTCGCGCCTGCGCATCTCCCTAAGAGCTCCGACCACGCATTCTGTGACAGCCAACTATGAACTCCTACCCGGGTTACCACTACCCTCCCAGACAGCGATCCAGCATACGCGGAAACCACCATGATCCTCCTTCCAGACACGCCGGCGACAGGACTTCCTTGATATACGCTCTTGTTTCTCTGGCGTCCGTCTACTTCCTTCTCTACACCTTTGGTATCTCGCCATACTTTTTTCCTCGGCTGGTCTGGAAAATCGTCGTCTACTGGACCCCGTCGCGGCTTGTGGCTGCTTTGGATAAGGACAAAACACAGAAAAGTTCGGCTTCGGACGAGACTTATACAGGTTACCGAAATTTGTATGAAAAGGGTCAGGCAATGCAGAGAATCCTCGGTCACACCACAACTTCCATTATCCCGTTGCTTCCACGGTCAAGAGCGTACACCAGCCTCAGCAGTGTGCTATTGGGGTCCAACGATGTCTATCCCGCGGGGCTCGGGAACTGGGATAACTCCTGCTACCAGAATTCCATAATTCAAGGCCTTGCTTCCCTTCGTTCTTTGCGAGAATACCTGGGATTGAACATCCAAAACCTGGGGCACCGCCACCCCCTTTCAACACATATTGCTCTGAGAGTGATCATCGACAAGCTTAATGATCCCGAAAACGCTGGCCAGAAGTTGTGGTTGCCTGCAGAACTCAAGTCTATGTGCAGCTGGCAGCAACAGGACGCCCAGGAATATTTTTCCATCATCGCAGACCAAGTGGATAAAGAGATTCGTGGAGCATCAAAGGGGATTACCAGTGATATTGGCCTCAAGACAGTTCGGCAAGATGGTCATCGCGCCGAAGTTACCCTACCAAGTCCTCCTTTGACCGAAGATGGTGATGAGCCAGATACTGATCGGAGCTGCGTACCTTATTGTAGCCCGATGGAGGGGCTTCTGGCTCAGAGAGTGGGGTGTATGGAATGCGGCTGGACTGATGGCCTCTCGCTTATTCCATTTAACTGCCTGACGGTTTCTCTGGGCAAAAATTGGGAATACGATATCAGGGAATGCCTTGACGATTATACTAGCTTAGAAACCATCGAGGGTGTGGAATGCGCCAAATGTACCTTGCAACGGACACAGGCGCAGCTCGAACAGCTGCTAGGCAAAATTGACCCAGTGGAAGAATCACAGGAGGAAACAGACTCCGGAAAACTTAATGTAGCATTGAGAAGAAATGCCGAATCGAGGTTAAATGCAGTTCTTGAATCGCTTCAGAATGACGATTTTAGCGAAAACACACTGAAGGAAAAATGCCACATCTCTTCGCGCAATCATGTCGCCTCAACGAAGTCGAAGCAGGCAGTAATTGCAAGGCCACCGAAATCTCTAATTATACATGTCAACCGCAGTGTCTTTGACGAAATGACGGGTACACTAAGGAAGAACTATGCAGATGTGAGGTTTCCAAACTATCTGAATTTAGATGAATGGTGTTTGGGTGCCATGCCAACAAACGGCGACTCCAAGGAAGAGGTCGTCGAAATTTGGGGCATAAATCCCTCTGAATCGATGCTCCCTCGGCCTGAAAGCGAAGTCAACAGTTTCGATAGAAGATATGAGCTACGAGCTGTAATCACGCATCACGGACGTCACGAGAACGGCCACTACATTTGTTACCGAAAATATCCTGTGGAGTTGTTCCCTATTGAAGTTCCCCAGCCCGTCATTGAGGCTGATGGGATCAAGAAAAAGAAGGAACACTGGTTCAGGTTGAGTGATGAGGATGTCACCTTGGTTAGCGAGAGCAGTGTTCTCGCCCAAGGGGGTGTTTTCATGCTCTGCTATGAATTGGTAGGGTCATCGCCTGAAATTAGCAGGGGTATCTCTCAAGCAATTTCCAGCAGAAATACCAAGTCCATTAGTGAATCGCAGGTGGCTGAAAATGGCATACCACTTGGAGAGTTGCCACGCAGGCCCGGAAGTACTGCAGAGTCTCGGGCAGACGAGACTGACTGGTCTAGGAGAACCAACACCGATTCCATATCATCACACACTTCGAAACTTTCTGAAAACAGCAGCCAGTCTTCGATTGGCACTAATGAGGAGCCGGTCATCGACAACAGGTCACAGAAACTGGCCGCGCCTATGAAAACATCGAACGGGCCAAATATTGTCTCGCATGAGAATCCAGGTGCCTCCTCGGTACCACAGCTGATAAAAGCCCTATAGTAGAAATGAGACTCGAAGAAATATGCCGACTTTTCTGGTATATGTCCCTGAATGCACTCTCTCTTCTATCTAATGATACTCAGGATCATCATGATACCGGCGTTGGTTCACTCCTTATTTGCTATTTCTTGTTCTCCTGGTGCACTTTCTGGCATGGTGTTTTGCTTGTATAATATGTGCTGTTCTGCATGACCAGGCAAGTAGTAACAGCTAAGACCGAGCTGTTCGGCCGGCAGTTTCTATTCGTTCAAAAGCAGTATATAATGTTCCTGGAAGACGATGTTTGATTTCTAGTTACGAATCAAAGACAGCTTGCCGTCCACACGATGTGAAACCAAAGTGACACTTCAAGTAAACGTTATCTCTTCATGGGTACTGATCCCTTTTTTTTTTTTTTTTTTATATGTAAGTGCCTTGTCTCTTCTTAACCAGGTATTGCCCAGGTATAGCTCAAAACACGCCAGCCCTCTTCATGACATCCTTGAACTGCTCGATCGTGACACCCGACTGTATCCCATCCCCTCCGTTGGCTTCTCGAATCATGTCCTTCATCAACTCCTCACTCACGTCCTCCTTCAAACTCTTTGCAACAGCCCTTAGATGAGACATAAGTATAGGCCCCTCTGTCCCATGTGTGAACAAGCTATACGCATGCTCAACCTCCGCAGATATCGAGTCTTCGCTCCGATTATGTAGTTTCAGCGCCGCCACGGATAGAAAATGCTCGTATATGACGAACCCTTCACCCGCCGGATCTACAGCAGAGATAACAGACTTCAACTCGGCGTTGTCAGTTGGCGCAAGGCCCAAAGCTCTGTGGCATCCAAGGCATATCAGTAACTGTTTTAAATAGGTAGCGTTAAGTCCTTTGATCGTCTCACATCAACGCCCGACGCACATCTCGGGTCGCAATAACGCCCTCTTTCTCCGAAGCATACTCTTCATTATCGGTCACTGCGAATAGATGGAAGGCTTCTCTGATCTCTGCTTCTTCTTCACTAGTAATATTATTCTCTTTCGCGAGCTTCGAAAGCCGCGGTTTCTTGTCCTTCGGCCCTGCAGACGAGGCTGCTGTACCTCGACGTTTCGGAGGCTGCGGATCGCATCAGTTAGTCTTCTATTGGAAGTAACATATGTAGTACAGGGTAGAAAGGGTATTGACGTACCATGCTTCATGACATCTTCATCCGTCTGAAGAGAGTCGCGGTTAGTTGATCCTCAAGCCTTCAAAGCTTGGCCCAGCGTTTTCACGACGTCAACTTTCTTTTAGGCGCTTCCTCGTACTCCTTAGGCGCCGTCTCTAGGCCTTGCTTTAACTAACCCAAGCGGACTCTTAGGGGCCGACCTTTAACTAAAAGAAACTATGCGAGGACGTCTTGGCGGCCTGCTTTAACTGAAAGCCACCGAAGAAGAGACGCGGCCTCTTGCTGCCTTGTCTGTCGACTCTCCAGCGGGGCATAAATATCTCTACATGCCTGATAAATGCCTAGTTAATATCATTTACGCCCAATATTCAGTTCGAGATGGATGTTATACTATACGTTTATGACCTCTCTAAGGTGACCTAACGTCCCATGCCCGCTATGCCTCCACACCTGCTAACCGTGATATAGGGACTTGCCAGAGATGTATGCCAGGGATTTGGCCTTTCTCTCCTCTTCTGGCCGAATACACAAGCTAACGGAGATCCTTCTAGCTTTCTCGTCCATTGACAGGCGTGCAGATAGATGCAATATACCATACGTCCATAGTTCTGGACGGGACAGAATACTTCTTTGGTAGAGGTATCCAGCAAGCGGCTCCTGGCTCAACTCATCACGGCCAGCCGATGGAGACGATTAACCTGGGACGCACTGACCTACCCTTGGACATGATATCAGAGTACATGGAGTCATTGGCTGAGACTTACCATGAGAGTGTATGAGATACCCATCCACCTTCATACAAAAATTTGAGGCGGAGCTCTAACATTCTACTCATCTCAGTCATACGACCTGTTCCTTCGAAACTGTAACAATTTCACCCATGACTTGGCTATGTTTCTTGTTGGCAAGGGGATTCCAGATCACATCAGAAATCTCCCGGAGACCTTTCTTAATACCCCCTTCGGCCAGATGATGAAACCTTACATTGATGGTATGCTCCGCGGGGCTACCCAGGGACCTGATATTCAGCCTGTGCCTGCATCCTTACCGGCAAGCGCAGCAGTAACGGAGACCAACGTAGCCCAAAAGCCTTCTAAAGACCAGGTCCGGAATGCCTCAACGCTTAGGGAGGTCGAAAGTCTACTTGCATCTGCAAAATCCTCGTGTGCTGTAATATTCTTCACTTCCTCCACCTGTCCTCCCTGCAAAATAGTATACCCAACCTATGACGCACTCGCAGAAGAAGCTGGCAGCAAAGCCGTCCTAATAAAGGTGGATATCAGCCGAGCATATGATGTGTCTTCTCATTACCAAGTGAGGGCAACTCCAACTTTTATCACCTATCTAAGGGGCGAAAAGGAGAATCAGTGGTCTGGCGCAAATACAGCAGAACTTCGAGGAAACGTACAGCTGCTTCTACGGATGGCCTGGCCGCCGCACCCTCACTCCAGCCTCAAACTTCCTAGTTTGGAGCGTCATATTGATCAATACATTTCCTACAAGAAGTTTCCCCCCTTAGATAAACTATTGTCAAAGGTCGGAGCTGCTGCTGGCGATGCTAATATCGTTGCCTTGGTCAACTTTATCAAAGCATCAAATACCGACCAGTCAAAACCTCCATTGCCGGACCTCAGCCAACTTACCTTCTTTGTGAAGACAAAGTTCCTCTCTCTTCCGGTAGAAACACATTTTGCCATTCTGGATCTTTTTCGAGTCGCATTTTCCGACCCGAGAGTTAGCGGATACTTTGCTGAGGAACACGGCCATGGAACCATATTGACTCTCATGTCCCGAGCGAATGATCTTGCAGACACTCAATACAACCAGCAGCTTGTTATGACACATCTAGCGTGCAACCTGTTTACATCTCACCTCTACCTAACTCAGCTTTCAAGTCATGACGCCCTCCGCCACACCTGCATCAAGCTTGCAACAAATGCCCTCCTAGACCACCGCAGCAGTCTCAGGGCAACGGGCACATCTCTTATCTTCAACCTTGCCGCGGCTAATCATAATAAAAGGCTGCTTGATCCACCGGAGGCGGAAAGTCTACTAGAAGCTGACCAGTTTGAGCTAGTTGCATCAGTAGTCGAGGCTATCCGGGCTGAGAAGGAGAGTCCCGAAACCCTGCACGGCTTGCTTCTATCACTAGGCCTCCTAGTACACCATGCACCAGTTGGTGGCGAGGTGGTAGAGCTATGTAGGGCGCTGGAGGTCGAGTCGATAATATCAGAGAAGATGGCAGTCGATGCTTTCAAGAAGGAGAAGGCCCTGTTGCAGGAGATCGGCAAGGAGCTCATTGGTAAAGGCCTCATCCTGAACTAGCTGGTATTTATCCATCTTTGTCCCACTTCTAGACATCGTTTCATATATCACGTAGCTACCTATCGTAAAACCAGCTCTCTCTCTCTCTCTCTCTCCATCTCCATCTCCATGTCCCGTCCCATCATCCCCAGATACATAAAACCATATAACCAAACCTAAACTAAACACCCGATCACGTGACTGTTACCCTGGCAACGCCGGCCTCTATCAAAGTAAGCAAAGCCGCGAACTAGATAATCCAGAACAGCCTGTGAGACGGAGCAGATCAACATCCTCAACGCCCGCCATAAAACAGGCGCTTTTCTCAGGCTGTCCGCCAGAAGGTCAGACCGATTCCTGCTGTCTCTGCACTCGCCGCGATCCTTGAGCCGTGAGTTCCTCTGTTTTTCGTCCTCTCCGCCACCAGAACACAAAGAAACAGCAACGGAACTTCCCCAGCTTTTTTCTTCTACAGGGGAAGCGCCTGTCACAGGATTCCAAGGGGCTAACACCTGGTGCTTTTAGGGAGCTCACGAAGCAGTCCTTTTCCGCGAGAAAAGCTATATTAGCATTGATATCCCCCCAGCGCTCCTCGTTTGCCCGTTGTTATAATGCGATTGTCCCTGTGACAGCAGCTTCCTTTGACCACCTGCCACCGCCCCCAAGATACAAAGGTAACGCTACATTATTACTCCACAACTTATACCAACATCCACACGGGAGACGCCGAGCGAGGCCAGGTCTCTTCCTCTTACACCCATCCCTCCACACCTCTTCCACATCACAGCATTCATTCATTCTTTCTTTCTTTTCTTCTTATCTTTCTCCTCACTCTACATGTTTCATAACCACCTTTCTCGACTTCATGACATTCTCTCCGAATTTGCCCATATATTAAAGTCCGACAGTAGGAATATGGCTCTGGATCCACGCTTCTACAGCAACATTGGAGGCCAATCTGATCACTTTGCGCCCCAGGGCAGAGTTTGCACTCCGCCAGTCGAGTCTCCGGCACAATATTATTATCCCGGCGCGACACCAAGTATGGCCTCCTTTACATCTGCATCATCAGCCGCGTTAAGATCGACCGCGTCCACACCTTCATTTCGATCGAGAGAAAGCGTCATGGTACCCGCACCTAAGTGTGACGCGCCAATAAGTAGCGGAGGAAACGTCAAGGTCGTTGTGCGTGTCAGAGCATTTTTGCCGAGAGGTTTGACCCCCTCCATGTTCCACGTTTGGAGGCAGATATTCTACTTTTCAAGCTCAAATCTAACGTAATTTTGTAGAAATAAGTAATGGGACGGAATGTTTGGTTTCGATGAACCCTCGGACGCAATCGACGACGTTGTCTGCACCATCTTCTGCCAATGCGAATGTCGCTAATGCGAGAGCCCAGAGCAGAAGTAAAGCTGTTGAAGAGAAGAGCTTCACATTTGACAACTCCTTCTGGTCACACAACAGGGCAGATCCACATTATGCTGAACAGGAGGATGTTTATAATTGTCTGGGTGAAGAGTTTTTGGACCACAACTTTGAAGGATACCACACCTGTATATTTGCATATGGACAGACGGGCTCAGGGAAGAGTTATACAATGATGGGTACTCCAGAGCAGCCTGGACTGATTCCTCGAACATGTGAGGATCTATTCCAGCGCATTGAGAACTCAAACTCGCCGGATATTACCTACAATGTCCGTGTTTCCTATTTTGAGGTATACAACGAACATGTCCGTGACTTGCTAGTTCCTCGAACAGACCCTCCATATTATCTTAAAATCCGAGAGTCTCCCACAGACGGACCATATGTGAAGGATCTAACGGACGTACCAGTTCGGAACATTGATGAGATTATGCGTTACATGCGGAAAGGCGATGCATCTCGCACAATTGCCAGTACGAAAATGAACGATACCAGCTCGAGATCGCATGCTGTTTTCACGATTATGCTGAAGCAGATTCATCACGACTTATCTTCTGATGAAACTACAGAGAGAGTTGCCCGTATCCGGCTGGTAGATCTTGCAGGTTCCGAAAGGGCCAAATCCACGGAGGCAACTGGAAAGAGACTGCGAGAGGGTTCAAATATTAACAAGTCATTGACCACATTGGGCCGCGTAATTGCGGCTTTGGCAGACACTAAACAGCGCCAAAATGGACGCAAGACCAAGGATATTGTTCCCTACCGAGACTCCATTCTCACCTGGCTCCTCAAGGACAGTTTAGGAGGAAATTCAAAGACTGCGATGATAGCATGCATTGCCCCAGGAGACTATGACGAGACACTCTCGACACTTCGCTACGCCAACCAGGCCAAACGCATCCGTAACCGTGCTGTTGTCAACCAGGACCATATATCTGCTGCACAACGAGACGCTGAAATCGCGGAAATGGCCGAATTGATTCGTACGCTGCAGCTCAGCGTCAGCCAGCAAGCAGTAACGAAACGAGAAAGTGAATTACAAACTGAAAAACTAGAAGAGTACCAAAAACAGGTGACCAGGATGCAGCAGTTGATGGAAGAAATGAAGATGGTCAGTGAAACCAAGATCAGACAACTTCAGACCGAAAACGAGGCTCTCCGACTTCACCTGAAACTGGCACTAGAGAGTTTGAAGAACCCTATACCCCCGGTACAAGTACCCAAACAGAGAAACAGACAGAGTAGTGTCCGCTCCTTGCTCGCAAAGGATGAGAGCAACATCGAAATACTGGAGGAAGAGGCAGAAAAGGAAAACACCGCCCCTCCCGGCCTCGATGACCAGATAGGAGACAAGGAACCTGGATTGAGCCGTTTCGACCTGGAAGCCCTTGAAGTCCAGGCTGAGATGGAAGACCTTCTTTCCGACCTGAACATGTTCCGCAAAAAGCTTGCTGACGACTGTGAACGATTCGGCGTCAAGAAGAGACCTGCTCGGCCCAGCCATGCTGCCAGAAAGGTGCTCGGTGAACTTGAAGCCAACAACAACTGACGATGAACGACAAACCTATATGACGAGAAACGAGACCTCTGACCTCACTCACTTTTCTACTTCAAACGGATACGATCCTTTCTTTCCCAGGGGGAGCCTGAGGCTTTTTGGTTATGCTAGTGGTGTTTTCAATGCCGCAAGGCAGGACGGGCGCGGAGTACTTGCATGTTGAAATGTTCGAGCTGTTCTTTTCCTTCTTCTTCTTCTTCTTCTCCCCCCCTTTGATACACCACCTTACTTTTTCTATTTTCCCTTTTGTGATATTTCCTTGTCGACTGGTGGAATTGGCAAGATAGCCTGTGAATAAATAAATGAACAAGGGCTGTCACCGGGTCCTAATATTAATTATTGAACCTGACTGCTCTTCACTGTAATGATAGTCACTCACGTACATGTATATATCTCCATCTCTGCTGTGGCCTCTTCTACAATCTGCCCTGTCCTGCCTGTCTTGGCTGCGGTTGTTGTGTCTGATAGCTTAAAGAGTGTCCACCATGACTCAACTTCCGCCGCCAGCACAATATCCGCACATCACCACAACCACCACCGTAACCGTCTTCGCAATAGAAGAAGACTCGAGGGCTACGGCCAGTGACTGCAGCAGCGAGCAGCTTGCCATCCCAATATCCGACAGAGCTACTACTATGGCAACCCGGCAAGATCAAGAAAGCGCTCCAGCTCCGCACGCGGCCGCGACACAGCCAGGTGCGCAATCTACTCCACCAGCCGACACAGCACCAGCAAAAACGCCAAAGCCCGCCAGCGCTCAAAAACAGGCAAAGGAGAAACCAGCTGCTCCAGATGGTACAGAGAAGCTCTCCGGCGCTGAACTGAAGAAACGAGCAAAAGCCGAGAAGGCTGCGAGGCGCGCGAAGGAGAAACAGGAGCGTCCTCGTCCCACAAGCGAAGACCAAGAAGACGATACTGCTCCTTACGCTGCTTCTACTGGTTCAACCGTTTCTTCGGCTACTTCAACACCGCAAGGCCCGCTGACGCCAAAGAAGGCTGCCTCTGTTAAATCGGATACTTTGAAGTCGTCGAGCAAGTCGTCAACAACAAGGCATGGATCAGTACATACGTTACCTACCCCGCCTGCGCCGGTAGAGTCGACATCGTCTAAGAAGAAAAGGAGAGAAGTCGTTGACGAGAAGGTCGTTGCTGTCTTTGGCCATTTGCCATGGTATACGAGGAGGACTGGAATCGCGGGCGCAAACAAGGACGTTCATCCTGCGGTGCTGTCTCTTGGAATGCAGATTAAGGACTACGTTGTTTGTGGGAGTAGCGCCCGCTGCGTTGCTACACTTTTAGCATTCAAACGGGTATGTCAACCTTTAGCTGTCAATTTTTCTGCGTGAGGGGAACTGATCACTGATTGTTTCCGTTCAAGGTTGTTCAATCATACATTACACCTCCAGGAACATCCCTAACCAGACACCTGACAACTCATCTGGGCCACCAAATTGCCTTTTTGGCAAGTTGCCGACCCCTTGCAATCAGTCAGGGAAACGCAATCCGTGCTCTAAAGCTGATTGTCTCGTCCATTGACCCTTCTGTTCCCGAGCCGGATGCTAAACAAGAGATTTATGATTTCATCGACAATTTTATTCGTGAAAAGATCACTGTTGCAGGCCAGGTCATTGCCAACAGTGCTGCCGGGAAGATTGATGATGGTGACGTTATACTTTGCTTTTCCGGCAGCAGTGTGATCCAGAGGACGTTGCTTACTGCACATAAGCAAGGGAAAAAATTCCGTGTCTCGATCATTGATACCCGTCCTTTGTTCGAAGGGAGAAACCTTGCCCAAACCCTAGCTAAGGCTGGACTAAGGGTTCAATATTCTCTTATCAACGGAATAAGTCAGGCTGTCAAAGATGCGACGAAAGTTTTCCTCGGTGCGCATGCCATGACCAGTAATGGCGGTTTATTCTCTAGGGTTGGCACTGCTCTAGTAGCTATGTCGGCCAAGGAAAAACCGGGAGGTATGAACATTCCTGTCATTGTATGCTGTGAAACTATCAAATTCACCGACCGTGTTGCGCTCGACAGCATAGTTGTCAATGAGATAGCTGAGGCCGATGAGCTGGTTGCTGCCGAACCATGTACAACACTTACAGACCTCCCTCCGCCAGTCACAAATGTCAAGCCCGAAACATCCAAGGGCTCTTCATCTTCTGCTATTGAAATACCAGCACACTTGAAAAACCCAAAGCTTCCCCTCGAAAATTGGCGCGAGATGCCTAACCTGCAGCTCTTGAATATTATGCACGATCTTACCCCTGCGGAATATGTTGACATGGTTGTCACAGAGATGGGAAGTTTACCACCTAGCGCTGTCCCTGTTGTCCACCGAATGAGCACAGAAAATCAGAGCTAAACTGGTAAGCACCTAGTTAGCCGTGAAGTACTGTGCATTCAAGGGCTCTAAATGGCAACTTTTATCAGTCCAACGCAAATGAGCACCGGGTTGATCGCGTTGATGATCGCGAAGAAGCCGATATCGGTTTTTTATTACCTTCTGTATTCGCGATTTAGTCTGTTGGCAACGAGGATCCTGCGTCGTGTCTGTATTTATTTTATACGTCCCAGCGTCCTTCTTTGCGTTGATTTACAAGGGTATGAAGCATACAATCTGTGGGTATGTGGCGTCATGGATACAGATGATAATGGTCACTAAGTTGCTATGGGTTTTTGCTGGGTTTTTTCGAAAGAAAATATGAATAAAAGATTCAGACATCTGGCCATTGCGTCGGGAATCGTGCGGTGATTTTACCACGTGACTGTAACTAAAGTTAAACAGTGAGGCTCAACTTTAAAATAGCTTGATATCAACAACATGAGTTTGCGAAGTACGAAAGCACAAGAAATATAGAAGATAACCCTGATAAAATAAGGAGATGGTACATAGGAATCCTCCAAATCCATTTATCTGCAGAAGAGTGTTTAATTAGCTAACCTACTCAAATAGTCCAAAGACTCTTCCGCGACACACCTCCACCTCCACCATCCGCGGTTGGCGGATGTGTTTGAAGACTTCAACCGCCCACATACCTCGTTATTCACTCCTTCGTCCATGAAAACATCCGATTCCCAGCAACAACAACAAATAAATGCAATGAATGACTTTTCATCTCCCGCCAACATTCCCTCATTTCTCCCTATAGAGGATATATTCGTGCAGCCGCAGTTCCAACCAGTTAATCCCGAAGATGAAGACGATGTTGTGCCGGACCAGCATGCTGCATTTGGCATTACTAGAGCCATGGACTCAAGGAGGCAAGTCGCGTGGCGGGATTTGGGACTAGAAGAGCTGATGAGTGGTATGCGGTTGGTGCAAGGGGAGAGAGGCGAAACCAGGCCTGCTGGAAGAGGGAATAATATTGGGCTAGGCGCAAGGGGCGGCACAGCAGCACTTCCGGGAAGTGACGCAAGGAGGCGAAAGCGGATGGTTTGTTTAAGATGATAATACTACATCCGGCTGTCACTGAATTTTCGGCCGTAGCGGTTTTCGTTTTCTATGGAGTAAGATAGATACCCGGGGTGTGTTCCGGATTCATATATTTTTACATGTTCTCATCAATATTTCATCACAGCGACCAGACTCTGAAATAATAAACAGTAAACGACAAAATCATGTGGAATATGCGTTTAGATGCGAATTATATCAACCCTTGCCCTCTCGTACACTTTGTGCCCTACAAATTTCGACTCCCGTTCTTCTTCAGTGAGCCTTTTAGGATGAACAGCAATTTGTGCATATGTTCCAGGACCTCGCCGCTTGGATAATTTCCCGGGGTTAATGACAAGAACACTTTCAACAACCTAAGTTGATCTATTAGACAACACATAGAAATATGCGAAGATGAGCTATGCTGACCTTGACAAACCCCGGCAGAACGCTGGGGGTTATTAGGATATCTGGTCTTGCCTTCCACCAATCTCCAAGCTTAAGATATCTAGTATCAAGCATAGATCCTATTTGAAGATTTTCTTCAACACCAGATTTCGGGAGATTTTCTCGTGCAGTTGGAGGGAAAACTGGAGAAAAATGCCTCTGCTCAATTAGATATCTTGGCAGACGGCTCAATAGATCGCTTTCACTTGGCCGCCCACCCACTACTTCCTCTCGTCTCAGTTCATACAGTGAGTCAGAAGCACAGAGGCCCACCATGATTTCGTTTAATGAGATAGCCACAGGGTTTGTGACGACTTTCGCCTGTTTAGGAGGCAGGCCCAGTTCTTTTTTAGGAAGGATTTCCTGTGGCCATGAAACATGCTTGCTAACGGCATCTCGGACTGAAGGTATCAGTATTATGTATATATTCGGTACCTTTGAAGCAAGCTGGGTCAATGGTCGCGAGATGCAGTGTTGAAAAAGGGTGGTGAGGGTGGCAGTATCCGGATCCAAGCCCTTCAACTCCGGAAGGTCAAAATCACCCGACGCAATAAGGGGGTGCTCCAAGTCTATGAACGGGCCCAGTAATATGAGCGTATCAACACATTCTTCCGCAGCTTTCTCACAGAGGGTATTTAGAGCTTCAAACGCTAAGTTATCATCTGTTGTATAAGGGCCAGCGGCGAACATATAGTTCAATGGCTGATCACCAAAGCTGTCAAGCTTTTCGTTTGTGGCCTCTACTTCTGATGGCAGTGACACAGGCAGTGGTAGCAGTGGAATAGTCAACACGTCGAATACTGTGAAGTACTCTCCAGAGGCATTTATACCTCGGAGAGCGACAATCTGGCCGGGGAAGAAGTTTATATGTTGGAGTTTATCGATCTTCAGTGGTACCCGTAAACCGGCCCCTGTTCGCCTAGAAGTTTCAAGGACAATAGAAGCAGTATTCAGTTTCCCCTCAGGGCTATCTGACGCGATTCTTCCCACGGCAACAACCTCCCGTGTGCTTTGTTGGGCAGCATTGCCAAAGGCTGAATCATCCAATTTGTGGTGTTTCTGAACTACCGCCATGAACTCGTCTATTCGGTCATCAAGAATCTCTGAAGCCTCCGACAACTTCATCGCCATGGGTTTATACGAAAACTTCTTGATGTCGGTATTGGCCGTCAGCTTAATGCGGGAGTCAGAGTAAGGTGCCAGAGGAACAGATGCCATCCTCATATCAGGATTGAGCGTCTCAATAACTTGTCCACTGTTTTGGCGTGCGGAGAATGGGGTAGATCTGTTTCAATCGTTAGTGGCTTCTAATGGTGCGTGAAAAAGACTCCATACGAATTTCCGTTAGTGGCACCATCAACAGTGCGTGATGGCGTATTCACGCTTCCTGGTGAATCTAGCTTCGTGCCTTTATTAAATCTTGAGTTTGGAGGAGTGTCTAATGCCTTTCGTTTTACAGAACTTCCTGTCGAGCCACTCGCGGTCCTTTTCGGTGTATTGGGTCCAAAATCATCTAACCTTAAGTGATATCAGTATCTCACAAGACCAAAATGTTTTCTCTTGCAATACTTACATATCAATTATCCCCTGGTTCGCTCCAGCAGTAGGGCGAGGCGCTGCCGGGCCCGTATTTCGTTTCTCTGCCCCCCGTATTTGGGTCTTTGCTCGCGATTCTCTCTCTATAGCATCGTGAAGGTTGCGCTTGAAGGCACGAACAGTGTCCAAATTCAAAACTGTTTCTTCTCCGGCCATCTTCAGACAGTATGATTCCCACTTGTAAAAGAGCTCCTGCGGGTCAATTGCGTGGAGTTGCAGAATGGACAACAGCTCGCCCAACACGTCCTGGGGAAGTCCATCGGGAAAAGAACCGCCAAAGAGCTCATTTAGTTGCACCGTTAGTTCAGCCATTATCAATTGAACTATCCTTATTTATGGGTATACAGTGCTTAATATGAGAAAACGGCCAACATCATACAAAAGAATCGAAGATGTCAAAAGTTGCCTATTTTGGCTTTCTCAGACGCGTTTAAAAGTCGCGCCTCAATTAACGAAGGCGGTGAGATTCTGCCAACTCGTAGCTCCCCTGGAAACGAGGTCTTGGCGCTCTTTTCTCCTAAAGCAAGTAACTAATAATATCGTAATAATAACACAACAGACGACGAGCAACCGACAACCAAGACGACGGCTAAAGAGAAGAGCAGCCTGTGTCTGTTATTTCTGCTTCGCTTGGTCAAGACGCTCTGCTTCGCTCTGGGAAAGGCAATATGGTCTCTGAGGGCACGGCTGCACCGCCACAAGACCTTGCGAAGGAGAACATTAAGCCAGAAGGAACCATGCAAGCAGAAGCGAATAAGAACGAAAAGCCGGAACCCGCAGAAAAGACCGTTGATATCTCCGACCTTCCGTTATCCGCCGCTGACGGGCTGATTAAAACTCTCTTTCGCGGACCACTTGACTCTTGCAAGCCTACCCCGCCAGCAGAGCTGACCGCCGAACAGAAATCTAAGTACGACAGCCTCCTGGCATTGGTGAGAGGGTGGACCACGATACCGACTACGTCAGCAAAGAATGCACCTCGTGAGCCACTTAGCGATGATGAATGCATGTTCCTCACGCGAGAATGCTTACTCCGATACCTTCGTGCTACAAAGTGGAACGTTGCTAGTGCAGAGACCCGACTGCAGGCGACCTTGACATGGCGTCGCGAGTACGGCGTGAAGGAGCATACTCCGGAATACATTTCAATTGAGAATGAAACCGGCAAACAGGTGATTCTGGGTTATGACATTCATGCTAGACCCTGCCTGTACCTTAACCCTAGCAAGCAGAATACCGAACACAGCCCTCGTCAGATCGAACATCTCGTCTTCATGATTGAACGCGTCATCGATCTCATGGGCCCTGGCCAAGAGTCTCTTGCATTGCTCGTGAATTTTAAGGAAACCAGCTCTGGACAGAATGCAACTTTGTCTCAAGGAAGGCAAACTCTAAGCATCTTACAAAACCATTACCCAGAGCGTCTCGGCAGGGCTCTAGTTATTAATAGTATGTGCTTTTATAAAACGCCTTTTTACTGTTTTACAGGATCTGTCGTCTAATCTATAATTTGTTGTAGTGTCCTTCTTTATTCTTGGCTTCTTCAAGTTGATCACTCCTTTCATTGACCCGCTGACGAGGGAGAAGCTGAAGTTTAACGAGGACATGCGCCAGCATGTTCCGCCTTCTCAACTCCTCAAAGCAACTGGTGGAGACGTTGAGTTTGAGTATGACCATTCTGTCTACTGGCCAGCTTTGAATGCCCTGGCTGCTCAGAAACGGCAGGCCTACCGTGAGAGGTGGATCCAGGCAGGCAAATTTATAGGTGAACATGAAGACTACCTCAAGGGGGGATCCGGAAAGTGTCTTCGAGAAACGCCTCCCACAGCGACCGAGGCCGAGCTTGAGGAGAAAATGGTGAACTTGGCTGTTGGCGATTCGGATAAGCCCCGGGCCGCGATCACTGCGACGATGTCCTAAACTTCTCCCTCCCTATATATATATATATATATATATTATGTCCTTGTTTTCTTCTCTGACCCTAGAAACGTGCATTATAGCCTGAGCATGCCTGACACTGGATCTGGCCCATTGCATCTTCCGTTCTTGCATTCCTTTGCTTGCAGGTTTAAAAGTTTCCTTGCTTATCTGATTGCGTTATTGACTAGACGAAGGCATAGTTTCTTAATAGCATTTTCATTTGACCCTCTCCCTTTGTGTTTCCATCTATAAAACTCTATGTTGTCTACGGAGTACCTAATGCCCAAATGGATGGAGGGTTGCTGAATCAGCATCTGCGGAACATTGTTCGGGCCGCGCGCCTGCCCCATCCAAAAATGGAAACCCGAACAGACGCCGGCTCGCATCTTCTTGACGCTGCAACTTTTGCGTTATATCAAGTATCACAAACTCCCTGCTTCCGGTGTCTCCTCAGTATCTCCCCTGCTGCCGAGCAACTGGATATCTGCGCAAGGCCGATAGCGACTCAATTCCCCCAGGATCCGGGGCGCAAGCTAGCCTGTAATCTTGGCTGTTCCAAAGGAAAGCAATATCTCCCCACCAAGCAACAACAGCTTATCGATCGTGCTGTTCCACTTCTTTCCCTTCCCCCAACCACAGAGCATCCTGCATCTCAATTTGGTGCATGGCTGCGGTGGCCCCAGATACAGCTTCTCTGCTACCCTTGTCTTCGATCAGAACCCCAACACCGGCCTCTTCACATCACCATCAGACTCAGTAGCACAGCCGCTCACGTACCAAGTCTCTGTAGAGCTGTACCTCTACCGACCGCAAACCCCCCTCCTATCTTCCTCCTACCTGACCAATTTTCGAATAATTGAATAGCCGCGGGGCTTCTAAGAGTGCTTATGCTAAAGCTTCCAGTTTGGCAAAGCTAGCCTTTCTCTCTTTGCTACCAAGTTCCGTGAATAACCCGAGTATG
>NW_003456414.1:38925-77123 GCF_000151425.1 Trichophyton rubrum CBS 118892 | reverse complement strand
CAGAAAGAGTATTTGATGACGATGAACGACAGGCATTGGTAAGCTCCTATGCCCCCTTATCTGTTTCCTGTTATGCCTGTTTCATGTTTTTTATTCTTTGTCTCTCCCTTGTTCGACCTTTACACCATCTTTCCTGCCTCTAGCCAACCCAGCTCTTCCAGCTGTGGCATGGACTGTTCTTATGTCCAGCAGGCTACAACCCTCCCTAGTTTTCAGTTCTCCCTGAATACTCTCTCTACTGGGCTACATATATCTATACTCTCTGGCCTAGGACAAGAAAAAGAGTGGTGAGGAGACAGTACCATGTCCAATTTATATATACCCCGGCCAATCCCCAGATTTGAAGATACAAGACACCCATCCTCATCCCTTGTTTAAAAGTTATAACAAGAATATAATCCGTTTTCAACCGAACATATTCGTACTCGTTTGCGCTGCGTCTTCTCTGCCTGGTTTAACTCATCCGTCGTTACTTGTAGCGTGCCATTCGAGATTTCTTAAAAGTCCGCACAAGTTATGATGTGCTGCCGCTAAGTTTCCGACTTATCGTATTCGACACCTCATTATCAGTGAAAGAGAGTTTGAATATTCTCATTCAAAATGGTATGTTATTCGGCTGCTCGCTTTTCTCGCTCGAGCCTCATGTCCTGCTATCACTCGGCAAATGTCATTGGCTAACTAATAAAACCAAATTCGTTATTGGCGTATAGGAATTGTGTCTGCACCTCTTTGGGACTCTTCAACATCGAGGTTCGCAGGTATTCTGACAACATCCGACTATATTAATGTAATTCAGTATTACTTCCAGCACCAGGAGGCTTTAGCAAAGATAGACCAGTTTCGGCTGAATAGTCTCCGAGGTATGTATTCGAACCCATCTTCACTTCTACCTATGGGCATCGTTGCTAATGTATTCACAGAGGTTGAACGAGCGCTCGGCGTAGCGCCTCCAGAAACCATTTCTATTGGTCCGGAGCGACCATTATACGAAGCATGTCGCAGCATGTTATCATCCAGGGCACGTCGTGTACCCCTGGTTTCATATGACAGCCAAACCGAAAGGCCATTGGTGGTCAGCGTACTTACGCAATATCGCCTTCTTAAGTTTGTTGCAGTGAATGTGGCAGAGACACAAAAGCTACGGAAACCGCTAAAGGAGATCAATCTTGGAACTTATACCGATATAGTAACAGCTTCCATGGACACTCCTGTGATTGATGTTATACATAAGTTGGTTGAAAGGAGCATATCAAGTGTACCAATTGTTAACAGTGAAGGTACGTACCATTTTGAAACCCCATAGTAACGGCACGTTGCTAACCATGCCTTGGAAAGGTATTGTATACAACGTATTCGAAGCTGTCGATGTGATTACATTAATCAAGGGAGGGGTATATGACGACCTCAATCTAGAGGTAGGCGAAGTACTGAAGAAACGCTCCCCCGTGAGTACCAAACCTGAATCTTAAATTTTCGATCTTGTTTAGTAGGCTCCTAACTAACGTATGGCCAGGACTTCCCTGGAATTTATACTTGTTCGATCGATGATGGGCTGGATACCATTCTCGACACCATCCGGAGATCCAGAGTGCATCGCCTGGTAGTTGTCGATGACCAATTCCGTCTCCGAGGAGTCCTTGCGTTAAGTGATATCCTTCATTACCTCCTGCTAGATGGTGAACAGGACGAGCCATGATAAATGATATAAAACAAAATGAAAAAAAAAAAAAAAAAAAAGGAAATCATGTGCATTTGCATATAATTTGGCGTTTCTTGTTCCTATTCTTATTGACCTGTTAATTTTTTTACTTCTCTTCTTCCTTTTCCATTCTCCTCAATTGACCATGGCGGCGTTGGGTAGGGATTAATGCATTGCAACGTCATATGTGCACTGTCTTCGTTTACCAACGGTTTCATTTCCACCTTTAGTGGCCCGCATATATGTGATTCTGGCTTCAAAAGCAAGCTCCAAAACACATGTCTAGTGTTTTGGAATGGGCAAAGAGCCCGAATAATAAGGCATTGGGTAAAACGGAGATTTTCGGCGTTGATGATGCATGAATAGAAGACCAATTATGGAGGCTGTTTGGAAATAGGTTTTCTGTTCCGTCTTTCCTCTTGTACCTGAACCATCCATACTGCCCGTTTTTAATAAACCTATGTATGTATCTATTTTCTACTTGCTAAAGATCTTGCCTTCTTCTCCTTTGCTGTGAGTCTTCAAAGTAAGAAAGACCTCACCTTCACTCCTGGGTAATAACTTCCTTTTTGAAAGAAATATCTATCGCTAAAAAGCGTTTATATATAGAAGAGGATGTAAATATTGGTAACTAAATAGCAAAACCATTCCAGATTTGACGACGATAAAAGGCGAAAATGGGCCTCTCAGAAGCATATAACTATTTGACGAGTTTCTATACCAAAGCAAGATGGAATGCAAGGCGACAGCGGAGGAGGGCTAACACCTCAGGGGACAGCCTTAGGTCGTCCTCTTCCCAAGAAGTCTTTCATTCGGCCCTGCTGTCACTAAAAAAGGTCCGGGATTCAGGCATACCCGCTGATAACAGAGAAGAATCTATGCAAATCTCAACAAGAACAACCGAAGCACACAGCGATAATCCTCCTACGATCGAGTTGCGAAGTACCAGCGGAGTAAACCTGGTGGCCCAGTTGCAATCTCACCTGTCAGAAGAGGATAGCCTTATGGATAAGCCTACGGATAAACCTCCGGCTATACCTGATCGCTCTCCAAATAGGCCCAAGCTACTACACGGATACAATCATCCTGACGCGCCGGCTATGGCCCATCAGGGTACCGCGGCAGCAAACCTCGTCCTCACCACAGGGGAAGATGTATACAATGGCGTGGGGATATCAAGCAAGACCAGCAGCTACACAGCTCTGTCGGAGCAATCGAACATGACCGTCAACCATGATCCGACAAAGCGAGCCTTTAGCCCGTTTGAGCCAGTAGTCCCGGTGACACCATCTGAGGCTTATTCAAACCCGTTTTCTGACAGTAAAACGATGACCGAGCCGTGGGAAGGATCGCGCAATGTCCTTGTTCCCATGGGGTCTTCTCAATGTTTTGCTCATGAAATGGAAAACTCGAACAACAGCTATGATAATTGTGATCGAGGGCAGCGGCTTGGGAGAGGTGGTAGGCACTCCATGCGAAGGAGCGGTAGCAGTACTTCCTCCGCTTCAGCGTGCCCGCGGCTGATGGATGGTAGCAGAGAAGAGCGAAGGGGTCTGATCAAAGCACAATCACTTCTCAAATTCAATGGCTCCGCTCGGTATCTAGGGTTGGATGTAATTATATCGAAGGAGGTATCACCAACGCCTGGAATAGGTAGGGCAGGACACTCTCTCTATACGAAGAAAGCATCTCATGTCCGAATAGGCGCTAACTTCGAGTGCCCACAGAAAACGATACACCCGCAAGGCAAAGCTCGCTGCTTAATCGGCTGCGTAAGGTCAGGTCTAACTTGACGGTTAAACGTAAGGATGGCAGTAAACACGGCTTGCGACGTATCAAGACCATGGCGAATATAAACGCCCATGCTGAATACGGTATACTCGAAGGAAGGGCACTTGAAGATCTTGCGCGACTCGGAGGGGAGAGTAATATCAGCTTCCCAAGGGAATATGAGCCAGGCACACTTCGGCTTCCTACTTGCATAGCAGCTCCAATGCATTTTTTGCAGCAGCATGGTAGGTCTCGTCCAATCGAGCCTCTTCTCAAAACAAGGGTATTTGACAGCTAATGAATGCGGTTCTTCCACCAACCAGGCACATCTGCACCATACGGCTACGGCAGCGCATGCGACGAGTCGGTTGTTTTTGCGCTATACAGCCATTACGCAAATCAAATAGTAAGAGCCGAACGATCAAAGGACACGATCAACCGAACTACGAGGTCGATTCGCCTTCCGTCGGGCTATGTGTATAAATGCGCTCGAACGAAGGGCGATGCCCACGTCCAGGACATATCCACAGTTCTTCGACACTTCCTCTGCGAGCTGCCTGGTGGTATCCTGGGTTCGTCCTCCCTGTACAGCGTTCTCGCGCAGATTCACGACAAGAACTTCACAGAGATGAAAGACCGGCGAGATCCAGGCCGGAGGGAATACATCAAGGGCGTAGCAATGCCAGTAGCGGCAAAGGTCCGGATGATCACTCTGGCATTGCTGGCGCTGACAACGGACATGCAGTTGGAGCTAATCTGTGCGATCTTTGGCCTCCTCGCATTGACTGCAGACGAGTGCGCTGACCGGAAGGTCTCGCACCAGTATCTTCACCCTCCAGGGACGGCATCGTGTGATTTCTGCATAACACTTCCGACGCCGCGCACTCTGGGACGAGTGTTCGGCTCCTTTTTATACGATGTGAAGAATGTGCGCGAGCTTCAGCCGACGGTCCGGTTTAAGCTGGCGGAGGGAACGCAGTCGGCGGACGTGGCGACGATGCTGATTGAGTTATGGAAGCATATCTCCACACAGCTCTGCAGATTGGAAGTCTTTGAAAATGAATAATGTCGTCTTTATCTCTGTTTTGTTCTGTTGGGCTGTGGTTGTGGTGGTGGTGATAGTTGCAGTCGACCCCTTTTTGCATCCTTAGCTGATTAACAGTTGATTAACACAACGGCGAATCATTCTACGAGGAACTAGTCGCCTTCCTGTAAAAATAATAATAATAATAAGATTATCAAGGTGAGGCGAAGGGGAAGAAATATAAAGGTAAAAAAGACAAAAAGAAATTGCTCCCAGCCAGGTTCGAACTGGCGACCTTCAGATGTCAGAACAGTTTGAGCTGCTCCTCATACTTAGTAATATGAGACTGACGTGATAACCAACTACACCATGGAAGCTTGCTTGATGCAAGACTAGGCGGCGAGTGGGCTCTTAGCTGGCCCTGCCAAGCACCCAGGGTGGATTGCCAGCACACGGCGTCAAGGGGATGTTCTCGTCGAAAGGAGGGTGATAGCACATGGACTTGTGCCTATTGAAGGCGCAGATAAATGCGAGAGACAACCGGAGGGGAGGCGATGGGTAAAATTACTATAGGGGGTGGACGAAATGCGCCTTCTCGAGTCACAACCAAGTTAGTTACACAACGGAGTATGGCTCTCCCTCAAAAGAGCCAAATTGAATTTCCTACAATTGCCTACAATTTCCTAAAATAAGGGCTCGACACATCTTCATGCCCTTTAATACGATCAAATACGATCAAGGTAACAAGGAGATATTTCGTAACATAAGTAGTATACCAACTATAATGCAACGCGGTGTTGTATATATACTGGCGAATGACCTCTTCTATTTATTAGCTGGAACGGGAGAATGCAAACGAAAATACAATCGAGGTCCAGATGTCCACTGCACATCCGTTAATTCAAAACCAAGCCCTCTTCCGTCTCTTTAGTGTTTCGATTCAAGACTTCGTGGACCTTCTCCTTTACGCCAAGTTTCGCATCGGTTCGTACCATGAACTCCTTGATGACTTGGCTGGCACGCACCGGAGCATTGTTTCTGACGAATTTCATGATATCACCTTCTGTAGGAAGGGCAAACTTGGCATGTGGGTATTCCATGTAGTCGGTACTCGTGTTCAGTAATGGTAGGCGACTCTCGCCCTCGGGGATACGGAAGAACTCATCTACCTCAGCATCAGTGACTTCAGCCAGTGACCCGTGTTTCCAGACTGGTTTGGTTGGCGGTTTGTTAACAAGCCTGGCCGAGACACCCTCGACAAAGTCCGGATGAGCCATGAAATGTCCGGCAATCTGGTCCTCTCGCTGGAACGTTTCTGCGATGGACCATGACTTGCCCACACGAAGTTGACGGAGCGTGACCTTAAGGGCAATAGGGGAGCGTTGAGCCAGCGTTTTGAGAGTCTTCTGCGCCCAATCAGGGTTCTCCGTCTCCTTTTCCAGTGCAGATATGATATTCTCGACAGTTGTCTCGGAGAAGCATCGATCTATAGACTTACGGAGGCTGCCGGATAGCAGCATTGGTTCTTCTTTCAAGGGTGGGAGATAAACCGTATATTCGGAGATTGTCTTGTTGATGAGGTCAAGGCGGGTGCGCAACGATGCAGTATCGCTAAATACCAACTCGGAGAGTCGAGTAGTAAGGTTTCCTAACGCGCTGGATGGAAGGTAATGAGTTGCAATACCAGCGTAGAAGGCCTGAACACCGCTCAGACGCTCAGATGTAAGGGCGAGATATGTACCGATCTCTCCATCGAGGCGTGGGAGAAAGAAAGAGCCGCCAACATCCGGGAAAAAGCCGATGGTGGTCTCGGGCATTGCAAACATGGTACGTTCGGTAGCTATCCTGAACGGCGCATGCACACTGAGCCCGACTCCGCCGCCCATTGTGATTCCATCCAAGATCGCAACATAGGGCTTGCTGTAGGTCGCAATGTAATGGTCGAGCTGGTATTCCTGCCCGAAAAATTCCCTAGATTTTTGCTGGCCGCTAACTCCCTCCGTATTCTGCTTTGCGAGTTCGGCTACGTCTCCGCCAGCGCAGAATGCCTTCGTTCCAGCGCCGGAGATCATCACAATGTTGGCAAGCTGTGATTTTTCCCATTCCTACATCCGGTATTACAGGCCTTAGCTATCCGCTCTAGAATCGAATTTAGAGAATATGGTCGAAACTGAGGGCTATACCTGTAGTCTAGGAAGAATCTTCCGCACCATCGAACCATTGAGCGAGTTCAGTTTCTTTGGTCGGTTGAGCTCAATCAATCTGACGCCGTAGAGCTTTGAAAAGAGGACATCGTCGGGATCGTCGCCGGGGAGCTCTTTCGCACCGGTAGGGGAAGCGGCTGAGGACATCTATCACGAACGACATGATTCATCAGTTAAAGCTGGACGATGGATAAAAATCACGGAGACTCATTGCGATTTCACTCACCCTCGCCTTTCCGCCGAATGCAGAGCTCTCGAGTTTGGCTCGTAGTGGCATCTGAGACGATAGATTCCGCGAGAACCAGCTCGACGGTGTAGATGATCGGACACAGTTGGACCTGAGGAAAAGGAGTGACATTGCAAAGGCGCTGTAACCGAAAGGATTCCTGGGTTTTTCTCAACGGTACGAGCGAT
The DNA here is from genome assembly GCF_000151425.1 of Trichophyton rubrum CBS 118892. Lineage (NCBI taxonomy): Eukaryota > Fungi > Ascomycota > Eurotiomycetes > Onygenales > Arthrodermataceae > Trichophyton > Trichophyton rubrum. The sequence continues at coordinate 70,012 of NW_003456414.1, read as the reverse complement.
GGATGTTAAACGGCTTCTCGTTGCCGAAAGCCAGCGTTGGAATTTAGTTACAGAGGAAAAAAAGTTCGGTTTTGTTCCCTCGGCGGAGCTTCGGTGCGGATGACGCAGGTAGGTATAAAAGGCGTTAAAAGCACTATAAGTTCAAAAGGCATCAAACAAGAAAGAAGGAAGATATATAGGATATATGGCTATTCTAATTTGACATGTACTCTTCTTATTGATCTGAGAATTTGCTCGTTGTAATGGCCATAACTTGTGACTCCAGCTGAAGCTGTAGGATGAAAACATGAAGAATTTACTAGTACATAATGAAGTCAAAATATATATTACACGGTACGCCATTATATGCCCATAGTCCCTTCTCACATGTTACCCAGGGGACGGCCAAGGTCGCTCGAGTGAAGGGCGAGCATTTTGTCCAAGGCCTGCTTCTCAATGATCAATCGTCCGGTCTCGAGTAGATCCTTCACATCAACATCTGCACGGTCCAAAGCCCTGGCCTCTCGACCAATCTCTGCGACAGCTCGGAAAAGCCGCTCCTTCTTGACCTCGGTAATGAGAGAAGACCTGCCAAACTCCCTGCCCCAACCGTGCGTTTGGAAGATATCGTGAAGTAAGTGAGCGGAGGCACCGCGCTCTAGGGAGATGTTGTCGTTGACAACAATGAGCTGTCCTCGTTGGTATCTATAGCTTAACGCTGTTCGCCAGGCCTTATCGTAAATCTTTCGTGGCAGTTCGGTCGAAAAGTCTCGTGGATGGGGTCCATGAGCAACACCGCCTCCTCTTAGCATCGGCGACTTCTTATCACCCAGACGAGCTCTTCCGGTACCCTTTTGCGGCCGGATCTTGCGTCCGCTACCCCGTACGTCGTCTCTCCATTTTGTGCTCGCGGTACCTTGTCGGGTCTTGTCACCTTCGTAGATGACAGCACGGTGTAATATGTCACGGCGCAGAGGAAGGAGAAGATGCTCAGGTTTATATTCGAGGTACTGGATTGGTTCCATCGAGGGGAAATCGTAGAGCGTAACAATGGCAGGGGCAGGATTCCATACGGGCTTTGGAATGTCGTCCTGAAGGTTGGTGATTAGAGGCGACTGGGCCGTAGATATTGAACCGCTTCGCAAATTCGCTTCGGTGGCCATCGCCCGAGTCTGCTGGCTAGCCATGCATTGCTGTAATCAATCTCCGTTAGCCCTGGTCTTTATAATGCGCAGTCCTTCAACAGGAAGAAATATATCGTTACCTTTGAGGACTCGAGTTGACTGCCAAAAACACCTCGACTTCCTCGTAACAGCCATCTCAGGCTTCCAATGGGCTTGCTTGCAGCCATCCCGAAAGCGAACAAAATGGAAAAGCCTGTCAAGGAGCGTCCTGTCGGTGCTTCGAAGAAGTTGAGAATATGAAGTCACAGTTTTTTAAGATTTTTGGCTGGATGCCCTTTTCGGCACTAGCGCGGATTTTCTTGCATGTTAAAAAAAAAGCTCGAGAGGAAAAAGCGAAAGCCAGAAAAGAAAACGGCCAGAAGCACGAGCAGAACCGCAAATTGAACACCACCATAACTCGGGTTGTTCGAGGCATAGCAGTAATGGCACACTGCGAAGCGGCTTCTAAGCCGATATTGCAATGCCTTCGACAGGCGTATAGAGGCCGTCTCGCTGCATCGCAATTGCGGCTGGACCGTTCCTTCTCGTCAACCGCAGCTATTTCGACCAGCACCGAAACAGAAGCAGCAGCCCCCAAAGAGTCGTTCTACAAGGCTATCGACCCGGAATTGGTATCGAGTCCTCGCCTCGAAAGAAGGCTTATACGAGCAGGAAAGTTCCCAGTCGGTTCTCGTCGACGTCGTGCTGCGCTCCAAGGATCACCAAACTACCCGTTCGAACAATTACCCTTCCAATGCTTCCAGGAGGCCCGAAAAGTCCTCCAGGAGGACCGCGAAGAGAAACTACAGCAGATTGAGAAAGAGAGGGCGCGGCTGGCTAGGCTACGTGAAGCGGATCCAGCAACAGTTGGGGGAGAAGCACAACATCAAACGAGGATCAAGAGTATGGAAAAGCACCTGGAGAAATTGAAGATTCTGGCAGATATCAATGATCCTTTGGTTAAGAAGCGGTTCGAGGATGGAATGGGTAATACACGCCTTCGCTCTTATTATCATTGCACGTTCCCAGGGCGGATCAGAGGCTAACCTCACGATTTCTAGGTGATATGTCAAAGCCCATCTACCGGCATCTGGCCAACCAGAAGTGGAGGGAATACCGACGATTGATCCTCATTCAGCGACTGACACAGATGAAAGTCATTCCCGATGTTCTTCCCCATATTGATCCTATCGTGGATGTCCAGCTCTTTTTCGGAAAGAAACCAATTCAGCCGGGCGTGTTCGTTGACTCCCGTGTCAGCGTTGTGCCCCCCTCTCTCAATATCCAGTCCTTCGATAAAGATGAAAAACTGGTCACTATTGCCGTTGTCGATCCAGACATACCCAATTTGGAATCAGACAGCTTTGACAACAAGGCTATATTCCTAGCTGTTAATGTCCCAATTTCGCCTACTTCAACTTCCGTTTCTCTGGGAGACCTTTCTGAGTCTCAGGTTATCCTTCCTTGGACAGCCCCTTATTCGCTAAAGGGCAGTCCTTACCACAGAATCTCAATCTTTGTGATGGAGCAGAAGGATCAAAAGCCATTGGATCGAAATGTTGTTGCGGAGAAGGCCAACCGTGACTCCCGCCTTCGAAGCTTAGAAACGAGGCACCAATTGAGGCCAATCGGCGCAAACCTATTCAGAACCCAGTGGGATGACAACATGGCATCTGTCATGGAGGAGCTTGGAATTGAGGGAGCCGATCTTGAGCTGAAGAGGAAACGCGTTGAGCCGCTTCCGTATAAGAGGAGAAATCCAGCTTCCCTCAGATAATCCCTGGTTCAGGATTCATGTATTAAGATATAATTTTTTTGTTTGTCCTTATAGTATTGTACACTATCATTTGAACGCCATATGCAATCCTCTCTAGAACTAGGAGTAGACCTTGCTATATAGCTTTGCCCTGTGGGTTTTGTATTTCCAATTTATGGTTCAGCTGTCGTGACTGGCTTCAACGTGTTTTCAAATCGTTCGTAATTAAACGGATACCAGACCCTTCCTAGAGCCCTGCCTATGATGAGGCCCATTGGTACTGGCCCGTAATCCTTGGAGTCTATCGACCATGGTGCATCGTCGCCGCTTACCCAAACATGGGCTTCAGGGACCTGTTACATATGATAATTCATTAGCAAAACGCCTCAACGGAACATACCAGGAATATATCAGGCTATCCGTAAAGAAATAGACGATCAACAAACCTGTATCATCTGTGCATCATGCTCCAAAACCGTCTCTCCGTTTAATGGAGGGTTCTTCAGCACATAATCCCCAGGTAACCCGACAACTCGCTTTGCAACCTCGGAGTGGAAGTCATGTGGTTTCTTATAGACGATTATATCTCCAAACTCAATATCACGCCCATTCTTGTAGTGTTTTGATATCAATAGCCAGTCCCCCTGAAAGTGAATGGTTGGATACATAGATGGGCCATCAGAGGCCTTGAGCTCGTAAAAATGTTCATTGAATATCTTGAACCAGCAGAATGTGCCTGCAAGGTGGAGGGTATATACAAACGCGCGCTTGTGACGGCTCAGCGCACCGAATCCGAACACACGGCTGGTCATTCGGATATTTGCTGCCAACTTCTTTGCATCTTCATGTCTATATCATCGACTTTTCCATCATGTTGTTGCCGGAAAATGGTCTATCCAATTTCTACTAATATTATGTAATCATTTTGGATAATAGATTTTCCATTCCGTTCCATTTTAGGTAGGATCAAAGGGGCCGCCAACTTTAACGTTTTGTTGCTGACTGGCAGGTCCATCTTTTCTCATCCATTTTCGACTTTCAAATTTTTTGCGCACACTGAATCAACCTGTCGAAATTGAAGGCGATGACGGCCATTTACTCTGAATGGCTAATGATAGCTTGTTATGATGATGAGAGGCAGCTTATGCAATGAAGCTCACCTTGGATCTGCCTTACCCAAGTACCCGAAGAAAAGAATGCTAACCCATCAGGACCTAGAATCCATTCTTTCCATCCAGTTTAACCAGCCCTCGCTTCTTACAATGCTAGAACTTGCCGTTTCCGACCTTCCAGGACGAGCAGGTGTGGACACTGAAGCAATATTATCCTTACGGGTCTCAGCCACCAATCTTCTTCTACCATTGGGCTAGACTCACCCCGGTGGCCGGTCTTAACTTCTAACATCTATTCAAGTATGGGTTATGAGAAGATAAGTGGCTGTGTGGGAGACATGTCAACCGATCCATTCATAGTCGTGTTAGCCACCAACGGGGAGACGGTGTTGGTACCAAATATTAAAAATTCCTCAACCGGTTCGATCCCGTTTAGTATCTTAAATCCCGCTATGATCCTGTGTGAGATGCCTAGATAGGGCCAGCTCAGGCAAAATACACTAGTAGGACAAGAGTGGTCTTCCGGTTCCCCTGTAGTACTAGCTCATAACCCCTTGTTCCTTACCTCTTTCAGCTTGGAAATGGAACAGGTCATTCTCTTGCGCAAGGTTTAATCAATTTATATATATCTCAGGCAGCTCCGTACACACGAGTCAGCTGCAATCCGCGGCCTTATTAGTGATCACATTGACACAAAGGCAACCTGAAAGTGGCGTGTCTGGCGATTCCGGCTTTCCACATAGCGTTGGTGTTGTATCCGTTAGTCTAACCGTCAAAGTAGGACGAGGTTTAACAAGGCTGTCGTTAGTGTTCCCTGTTACCAGTCCCGTCACAATCTCTTTGGGTAAGCCTTTTCATGGTCTCTTTGGTAGGGTTATGTTGCTCAAGGGAGAGCAACGCTTGAATTTACTCTGTTGTTGGTTTGTAATGATTACCTACCCACTTATGTGGTAGCCAACACCAGACAGACTTATTAGTATTGGCCGGAGTTGGATATAATGCCGGGTAATGAGCAGATACCAGGGCAGAATTTAAGAAATATAACATTTCAATATTGGGGTAGATCTAGGTGTAAACTAGTTGTGTTGTTATGTTAATGCATTTTATACTAATAGATACTGCTGGGCATACACGTCATTGTTTTCCAGCTAGCCACATACGATACCTTAAACTACATCTTGTTCTTCATCTCTCGTAAACGGTTCATGACCTCGACCGGTTCAGTTGCCCCTACTGCCTTTTGGATTTCAGGGTCCTATATGCGAATGTTAATTAACCATGACATATAATCAATAGGGTTAATAAGGTGGGGATTGGGGGTAGGTGTATCCTTACCGTGACACGCATAAAGACGTTATGGAGCTATGGAAAGTCGTTAGCATCGTTTGCAAATAGACAATAATACCAACCACAAACAGGCCTCGCTACGATGGCAGCAACACAAAGAACGAGATAAGACACATACCTTCTCATCACCGATAGTGAATTTTCCTTGGGTTTGCTGGTTGTTATTGGCAAACTCCTCCAGCTTCTTAACAGCTTCCGACTGGGAAACCGTGGAGCAGAATTTCACATTTGACTTGGTATATTCATGTCCAGGCTGTCATGAATATCAGTCACACGCTGCGAAAATTACCAAACGGAGATCACGCAACTCACATATACTCTGGTATCGCCTGGGAGTGAAGCAAGCACTTCATTGAGTGCCTTGTGCATTTCCATTGCATTACCTTCAAAGAATCTTCCGCATCCTACATCATGCACACGTACCAATTGTTGTTAGGTGTTGAACAGAATTCCTCACTGCCGGTTTTTGTAAGAGCGAATAGCTTTATTGGAATAACTTACCCCCAATGAATAGCGTATCGCCGGTAAAAACGACACGCTCGTTCCCATCTTCGGCAAAATAGCAAATGCTGTCTTGGGTATGACAAGGGGTGTGTAAAGCGGTAACAGTGATCCGCTCCCCAATCTTGAACTTCTCGCCGTGCCCGGGGGTTTGGGTGACATGGGCACAGTCTTTCCCGCCAATCACCGAAAGCTTGCCAAATTGCTTGAGCTATAGAGATATCAAGGTAATTCTTGTCAGCGGGTCGTTCACAAGTGCTACATCGGAGTGTTATTCCAGATGTGAAAATTTGGCTGTGGCACGCAGAATTGGGGGTCGCATACAATCCCTTCGTTCCCGCCAGCATGATCATGGTGGCTATTTGGACAATCAGCTTCGGAAGTTGTACCCGTAGAAACTGCAAAGAGGCGACAAACTTACTGGTGAGTGTTTATGATTGCTTTTAGATTAATCTTCCCATCATTGATGTGGGATGCGAGAACTGGAACCACCCTGTACAGATATTAGAAGGCTGCGATCATCTGGCATCTATCAGCTTCCGATGGTGCTCACTCTGGTGGATGTGCCGGATCTACCACCATGGCATCTTTGGATGCATCATCCGAGATGAGATATGCATAATTGTTACCGGTACCGGTCCCTGCATGGTGAGATGGTCAACAACAACAGCAACCACTACCTACAGCCAGCAGTCTGGGTTTGGTTGATGGTTGGTTACTCACACATGGGTATCGACTCGATATGCATCTTGCGTTTGGATATTGTTGATATCAACCGGCGCGAGAAAAGGGCTTTTCCTACGTTCATGAGAGATGGATGCGAGAGGAAGGTGACGTTGGTGAGGGGGATGTGGCAGGCCTGAGATCTCGACAGGCGTCCTAACGTAGAAGAAAAGGTGCTTACTCAGACCTCCATCACAACGGACCAAGGACCAGATCGTCTATATACACCAGGACCCCAGCTATAGGTATACCTACACCAAATGCGCAGCAAATGATAGGTGGTTTGTGTCTTACTAATTAACAACATCAGCTCCGACCAACGAGCTTGCAGCAAATTCTGAACATGCAAACACAAGATGTTCATCGCACGTAGCGGACCATCCGCCATCTGGCGGCATGTTGAATTCCGTTCTCCGTACGACGAAGCCGAGGTGATTAATAATGATATAACATGTAATAATTGTTTAGGCTGTGATATTTAGTAGTCAGGGGTCTATACTGGCCCCTATCGACCTGCATGATATCGCCTGTCCAAAATCCCACCCGTAGTTCTGTAACACAGCTATGTCCGGGTTTTGGTCAATCGAGGGGTCTGGAGCGCCGGACGGTGTGTAGTTTTCAGTTTTACGAGGAATATAAGCGCCCGGCAATATCTCGCTTATCTCTGAAGCCCAGAATCCTTCGGCTGAGCCTGATTCAAGGCAGATAGCTCTAGCGTGAGTTGGGACAAGGTATTGATTGCGTAGTGACGCCCACGCGTCGTCAGTAAGGATATGTTCCAGCCACTGGAATAGTTCTTCCTCGAAGGTTTCTCCTATTAGGTCACCCCAATCCTCAACATCCAAGAAATTGTCTGCATCGGCGGAGACTAAGACGGCTGTCATCCCTTCCACTAACAAAGTAAGGAACGGTTCGTAGGAACGGGATAACTCCTTTAATACATCATCCCAAACAACGAATAGTGCCTCATCTTCCTCCTCAGCTTCCGTGTCATCCTTTCTTCAGGGGGGTTTAGAATCGGTATGATAAACTCCAACAAGAGATAAATGGCTTAACTTACCCGTAACCGCATGAACTGAGGTGACCAACATCCCGATCTATTAAGATCTCTACCAGCTGGGCTCCAGCCAATTTCTCCTTACGACATAGTGCAACGATGTTTCGAATGGCGTCCTCTTTAACTCCTGGCTGCTGTTTTCTTCGGTTCCGGTGTTCACGAATTCCGGCTGTTGTATAAATATAGTCGATGAGCGGGCGAAGCAGAAAGGTTAGGCTCTGCAGCAAGATGTCTGATTTCTCATCATCGTTGAGTTCTGGCTCATCCTCCGGGAAGGGTTCACATATGCAGCGGCTGCCATCGTCAATCTTATCCCAGTAGAATTCCCAGAGCCAGTTCATTGACCGTGTAGCAGCATCTCTCAGAACCACAAGAGACGGTAAGTCCCTATGAGTAGCTTCATGGCGTAGCTCTACAAATGAAGCCGGTACACCAACGGCCATTGCCTTTTGATACATGGACTGTTTTCGTCCATGGAGCTTTGAATCAACCAAACCAGTTACAAATCTGCAAAGGTGATAGTCAGTATATGCAACTGCAATTCAGCGGATGGGTAGCCTACCTGCAGAAAGCTAGAGAGTAGGCAGCACGAATCGAAAATATGGAATTCTTGTCCGGGTCGTCGTGTAATATCGCGTCCGTCAGCAGTGCAGTAGCTTCGACTGCATGTGGTAGATTTCCTCTGAGCTTCCATACCCAGACCTAGGACAGAAAAACGACACGCTATCAGCGAAATCGCAAATGAAATAACTTGGTTTTGCTTTCTACACATAGGACATGTCGCGTCTCACCAACGAACAAGCCTTGGCCCGGCAATCTTCGTCATCGTCTGACTTGCGATAGAACTGCTCTCGAACTGAGACAAGCTGGGAAAGGTCCTTCCACGGCGTTATTTTTGGCCTCTCCATGTCACGTCGGCCTTTGATATGGAATGTAAAGCAGACAAATACAACGGCCAATATGGGTAAATCCAACAGCCCTTCCGAATGCCGGAGACTCTCTCCCTCCTATCTCTCAACTTACTCACCTTCCATTGCCAGAAGTTCGCCGAAAAATACCCAAAAAAATTCACGTCACTTAATTGTTTTTTTGGAAAAAATAAAGTTTAGCTCAAGCTTAAAAGCTTGATAGAACTTAACCAATGAAAATTAATTAAAATATGACTAATCCGACATAGGGCTATCAATTGAATTTGCAAATAATCGACTTCATGGTTCTTGATGGCGAGTTTGCTATGTTCAGAAGAGAGAAATAGAGACCAAGAGTAGTATTAATACGGCGTAAAGTATCTGTCTACCTAAGAATGTTGATAAATAATTTGCAACAAGAGCGTCCTAGCCGATCTGATTGGTCTCGCAAGTTTGGGTCTCAATAAATAGTAGGAAAGACGTTTTGGTACGATCTAGGGAATGCAGCATAACTATTGAGCATAACTGGAGGCGCTGCTGTCCAGTTCACCTGGGCGCTACTGTATGAAGTATCATCGTCCACCGGGAACAACTGGCCTTCTTTTGAAGTGTTCAGGTCATTTGCATTGCCGAGTTCACCAGAATCCTTGACAGGTTGTTCCTTCTGAGGTTGTTCGTCTCCTTCCTCCTCTTCGTCGCCATCTGCGTCCATATCACTGCAGTTTAAAGTTGATGGGTCGAGAGTTTCTTCTAGCTTCAAACCTTTGCGTGCAGCTGGATAAGGATATAGGATCGGGTCGACTGAGCTGGATAGCGATTCGTCCCAGTAGGAGGTAGACAGTGGCTCGTCATAAAGTCCAACCCCGACCAGATCATCTTCATCTCGGACACTTTCGCAGGAAGAGTTTGACGAGGTTGGTGGAGGCGGGGTTTTTGGCTCAGGAAATTGTTGATTGGCGGGCAAATCAGGAGTAGAGAAGGCGGTATTGCTTTCCATTGCTGGTAGAGAGAGGTGGGCGTGAGAAAGTGGCGTGGCGTCGTAAGTAGATGAGGTCATGTCTACATCTTGTTGTTGAGTGTAGACCATGGGCATGGCTGAAGTAGGAAAGTAAGTGTCGTAATAGCCATCCGGTGTCATTTGGTACTGGCCGAATGAGGACAATGACTGATCAGCGGAAGAGTAAACGTAGTTTGAGGAGACTGTTTGCTCTTGAGAGAACTGTGGCTGCTGGTTTCCTGGGAAATATGAGGAAGCAGCCATATTCGTAGCAGGCACAGAAGCCGGCTGATATGCGCACTGCTGGTGATAAAAGGGGGTATTTGGTGAAGAGTAGGCAGGACGAGACAACCTAGCAGCGCTTATCGAAGCATTCCGGTGGACTTCAGGTCTGTTTGATAGTGCTAACATGGTATGTTCTGGCGAGTGATGAGCCATACTTGCAAGACGGGAGCTGGACTCAGCACTGATTGTTCTGGCAGTAGATTGCAAAGCTTGTCTCGACGCGATGATATCCTGATCAAAGGTGTCTGAGTAAGGGTATGCAGCAGCAGCAAGATAACCCGAGCCTTGCTGAAACATCTTTTCGTTGTGTATCTTGAGTCTGGCTGCGTGGTGTGTATGTGTTGTTTTTTGAGAGTATTATGAGAGCCGGCGTTGTGTTGATGTATTGAAAGAGGAAGAAGAGAGGAAGAAGTCAGTAACGGAGATGGAGATGCGTTGCCATATACATATATACAGTCCGGTTTTCTATTATGACGAGCGAGAAATAAAACCGTTCAAGGACTTAGTCCTTGCTCAAGAGAAAAAGCAAAGAAAAAAGGAGCAAGCAGTGACAAGAGGGACAGGGACCATTGCGATGTGGGGAGAGCCGGTCTTTGTAAAGGGCATGAAAAATTAAGGCAGACCAGCCAGTCCACTCTTTGATATGGATGGTCCCTGGGCAATAATATCACACATAGAGCTCTCCCAGATACCAAGCGTTTAGACCAGCAGGCTTGTCAGCTTGTCGAGCCCACATAGAGTTCTCCTGAACGGGCTAAAGAGGTTGAGAGGCTGGTTGATTTCATATGTAGAAGATCTCATATAATAGCCTGGCTGGCCCTGTGGAGATCGGGCGGTAGTGAATATCTTCCATACTTTACTTGTGAAAACTGGAAAAAAAAAAAAAAAAAAAAAAAAAAAAAAAAAAAAAAAAAAAAAAATCAGCAGAAAGAATTAAAAATAAAAAATTATATGGAGGTAAAACGACATCATCGAAAGGAAAGACAGGAGCAGAAGAAGCAAAGAAAAAAAAAAAGAAACATGCAAAGGCAGCAGAAAGAAGGAGAGGACGCCTGAGTGGAGGAACGGACGGAGTATCCAGGCCCATCCACCCGGGCATTGAATAATATAATTTTCTTTGCTTTTTGATAACTCTTAATTTATTTTTGCAACTAGCAGAAGAACAGCGTCATGCAGTGGCAGGACGACCCATGGCTCCAGCAGCCGCCATGCACCCGGGCCTGTTTGTGTTTGACCAGGCAATGGGGATCCTTGATAGTTCAGTGTAGTTCAGGGTTGCTGGAAGAAGCTCAGCGTCAAGCCAGAGCAGAGGAGCGTCGGTCACACCTCCGACTAAAGATGCGGAAGGACCAGGAGGCAGCAGGAGAAAGGAGAAAGGAGAAGAAGAAGAAGAAGGAGAAGAAGCAATAATACATACTACTCCGGATCGTACGGAGGACTCCGCACTCCCCATAGCGTTACAGAGAGAAATATCAGAGTAGTCTGATCCAAAAGAAGGCCCAGAAGAAAGAAGAAGAAACGAAAAAGACGCCCACCGAACCGCCCGCCATCCACGGTTGTGACGTGATGCGCGCCGCCGTATTTTAATCTCTCGGAGACGCCAATCCAGTGCTTGGATCCAGATCGCAAGAGAGCGTGGGTCTATCTAGGGTTTCTTGGGCTCCTTCGATGTGGACGCAGCGGTTTCGATGGCAAATCACACGCTGGCTTCGGACAATCTCTCTTGTTGATTTAGCCTGACCTGTTCGCTCTCTCCACGGAAGGGAGAGGGACAAAACAGCAGCTGGACGGGAGCGTGGATGAACGGACCAAGGTGCATCCCGGCTCCCAGAGTAATGGGGAACAAACATCGCACGTCCGTACCAAAAGCGCCAAAGCGTTGAAAATAAATATATATATATATAAAAGAAAGAAGGAGGAGAAGAAAGGATACAACGACCAAGAGTATGTGTCTCTCACTATGGTGGTGGTCAAACTGTTGGCTTGCACACTATCAGCTCCCTGGAGTACCCAGCTGGGCTGCTCTGCCTCTCATGGATGGCGATGGATGCATGCAAGTTCAGTCCCCAAGCCTGCAGCAGTTCAGCCAACAGCGTCAGATCGCTCGTCTCTTGGGCTATTGGCTTCCCCCTACGCCACGCTCGTCAAGCTACTTGATGGAGAGGTAAATAGAGCGAACCTTGCGGCCAAGCTGCATGCTCTTCCTCTCGTGTTACGGAATGAGTACGTAGAGGCTGCCGATTTTATCGCCATTTGGGGCTACATATGGAGTACGGAGTTGTTATTCCTGTCAGGCGTGATCAGCAAGGAAGCAGGAGAGCGACTCTGACTCTCGCTCTTTTTTACCAACGGAGAAACATGCCACGACCCACAGGACACACTAACTGTGATACTCCATGGAAGTATACTCACGACTCTCCGTGTATGGTTTTCACAGGACAGAGAAAAAGGCGGGTAGCATGAAACAACAAGGCAGAGGCGGAACAGAAGTGGAACAAACGATCTCGGATACTAATTATCTCTTTTACGGGGAGAGGGGGGAGGGTCCCCAACGATGACGAGGAATGAAGGACATATGAAAAGGGCCAAAAAAAAAAAAAAACCAAACCTAAGCGCCAGCCAACACGCTCAGATCACCCCTTTAACAGCTTTGTTGAAAGAGTTGGTTCTCCGTGTGTACGTACCGACAAAACCGCAGGACTGAGCAGCTGGATATCAAAAATACCAGTCGAAATGATGCGCAGTGGCATGCAGCAGCACAGCGGAACTCTCGCCGAAGCGAATGTCGCAATCACAACTCAGATACGGATGGGCTGGCTCCTATATTAATAGTTGCACCGACTGCGTCGCACATGGGTAATGCAAGATGCAGGCTGCATACATATTTTAACGGAAGATAAAAACCCTACCACCGAGTATCTTATCGACAGGTCGCTCAGGCAGCAACATTTTTTCTTTTCTTCCTCTTTTGATTAATATTTCTCTCTTCCTGCCACCTCCCTTCTGAGCTCGAGTCTGTGATGAGGGCAGTATGGGACCGGGCCAGCGGGTCAAAGGAAGGAAGGAAGATGAATGAAATGTGATATGCAAGCCAGGCAATATGACTCTCACAGGAGCCAGGCATCCAAGCATATATCAGCTCCCCTCAAACTGGAAACTGATAGACCCAGCCGCCAGTAACCTGCATCCTCCATTTACATTTTAAGATCTCTGTTTTTACAGAGTTACTCTTTCCATATCTGACTCAACTAATTTTAAGTGGCCAGGACACGGCATGTCCGCACCAGATCCTGGTAACCGGGAGAAGAAGATGCTTCGAATGCCTGTCCTTCTCGAAGCCAGCGAGAAATGGGGCTGAGAAAAGAGGATACATATTGCCGAATACGGAGCATTATTCTCGCTCGCCAAAGGAAGGACGCCAGACGGAGCATAGTAATAAGAGAAGATGTCCGGAGTACGGAGTACCTAACTAAGAATACGGAGCATACGCTTTCGAACTGGCTGGTATTATCGATCTTCGCAGCCAGATGCCCCCCCCGCCGCCGCCGGTATCAAAAGCATCATGGGTATTTTACACGGCCACTGGCAGGGATATACGGAGTAAGGGTTGACTGAATGAATCACTGTACTTGCATCTAGCTGCGGAGTACGACTGCTGCTCAACTCCTGGGCTCTGGGCTAGTCGATAATGGGGATGGAATATTGCTTTGGATAAGGGGATAAAGGGGCGAAACTCGTCACATCCACGTAATATATACGTGGTATTTTCACCATCTTGGCTGTCGTGTTGGGTTTCAGTACACGGTATTACCACGGCGTGACGGCTGACTAACGGCATAAAAGGAGATGTGCAGCCCCAGTTGCCGCTTTGGGATGTGCTGCCCGTCGTCGTCTTTGCTTCTTCCTCCTTCGCATGCAACGCATGAACAAGCAGCGGCCAGTCGATGGAGGACGGAGATGGTGATGGAGGATATATACGATCCAGGGCCCGCCCCGATGATATTATACTCTTATCTTACAGGTATCCTACCATGTACTTACTTATTTCAGCCCTGACGAGGGCTGCCAGGGTTGATCCAGGGACCTCGACCCAGGACTGACTGACATGGGGTTATATATCCGGAGCAAGGCAGGAAAACATAAGTGATGATATCGACAGGCCTATCTACGGAGTATCCGTAACTTCTGCCACCTTGACTGAGGCTATACGGAGTCCCGTCTGCCGTATAGGGTACTTGCTGCTTAGTATACGGAGTAAGCACATTCTTACGACGGAATGAACCGTTTCATCCACGCGTCCACTTCCCTTGCTAGCAACGGTTCATCGTGGCAGATGGTTAACTAATAACCGAGGGAGTCAAGAAAAGGCCCCAAGCCCTCGCCTTGAGTCTCTCTCTCCGCTTCTTTGGTGTGCGCGAGCGAGCCACTCCGAAATAAGAGCTAGAATAATACGGGAAAGGGGAAGAGGCACTTAATTAGCCCTCCTGAGTCCACGGACGTGGACAAGTTACCGCTTGTGTGGCAAGTTCGGGTGCCTCCATCCGACTCAAAGGAGCCGCCCCCAAGTGCTAATGATCGCTTTTCACGAATCGAAGCGCTCGAAGAACATGGCTTGTCCAAAAAAACAGAGTTGAAAAAGGCCCGCAGGTTCCTTTTGGGAAGAGTTCCACGCGCATGGCTGGTCTCTCTATGGAGTTAAAACCCCCTTTTGCTTTTTTCATCTTCCTCTCTGCTTTTCCTCCAACTTACTTCCATATGATACTAGCTTCCTCCTCATTTTGGCTGATGATGGCATCCTTTTACTTCCGTCCGCCAGATGCATCGATGTTATGCAACACTATATACAACTCAACTCTGACAGGGCTAGTTGATTACGGAGTCTAGCATGCTGGCTGACATCGCCGCCCTTCAACCTTCGACGCCCCCAGCCCTACTTATGCAGTCCATCTCTCGACTTGGATTATTGCTCTCAAACAGTGACCTGCGGTATCCAGAAGACGGCTGGCCGCTTCCCACTTCCAAATGCAGTAATACATGAAGGCATCGTCAGCGTCCAAAAAAAAAAAAAAAAAAAAAAAAAAAAAAAAAAAAAAAAAAAAAAAAAAAAAATACATCGTCTGATATATTCACTCGCTAACCTCAGTTCTAACCGCTGAAGGACAGAGTGATGAAACTGCCTGAGTACAAAGTAGCGGTTGATTGATCCCTCTTCCCCCTTCCACCTTTGTTTTTCTGTTTCCGCCTTTCTACACCGTGCGCACCACTACTGAGTTACGGGGTAGATCACAGAGATAATTCATTCTTGTCGTAGTATTATTATTATTTCAAATATATCGTTCGCTCCATCTTTCCGTTCTATCCATCTCTGTCACGCGGCCGGCACAGTTTTTTCATATCTCTCGAACCTCCACATCGAAGTGTAATCGTAAATCGAAAAACGTTTCGCTTGTCATCCCTATGGCCCACTGCGTCGAACCCACCTGCGTAGGTATCCCCCTTCCGTTCCATGGATCATATCGTGAGCTTGCAGCATTTATTTTTACAACAACCTTGCTTTTTTCTTTTCTCCCTTGCTGCCTTCTTCTTCTTCTTTCTTTTTTTTTTTTCACCTTTTCTGCAAAATTGATCCTGAAGCTAGGATTCCAAAGCTGGGATTCCAGCCAAACCCTGAGAGCTGCATTACCCAAATTTTAGTGGTCAATTTGCCATGTCCATAGCCGCTGCCTGGGATTCAGATGGATGTTCGGTTCTTCCCTCCCCAGTTACCTTGGCGGGGATTTTGAGCCTTCTCAGTAATGCCTAACCATGTCTTGATGATGATGGAAGCAGTCTTACATGTACCTTGCCATCCAGGAGTTCTCATTCCTGGTCTGACGCATCAGCCAATCTAAATTTAACTTACTTAACTTACCTACCGTAGCATGGCAATTACTTGTCGGATATTCCCTCGCTGCCTCGTGTAAACGGAGGACATCGTCCTGCGACATGTCTTCCCTGTGTGCGCCTGGGGTTTTTGGGTTAAGGCGCAGGGGCTTCGTTGCTTTCTTGTTGCGCCCTTTTGCGAGAAAACCAGGCAGCCAAGCAGGCTTTCTGTTTGGTCTTTGTGAGCGAGGGAGCGAGCGACATTTCAATTCCAACTTAGTCTTTTGATATGCACTCCCATCGATGGTGATATCACGGGCTAGTTTAAGATAGTCGTCATGGAGTTGTGACTCACCTTTCGCTCTGCTTGCTTCTCTTCCTTCCCTTGAGGCATCATGCAAGCTGCTTTGTTTTCTTTTTTGTCGTCTTGTATTGCTAGCTGGGCATATACATGCAACCTTTTTTATGTCGACACATACGGAGTACGTATTCCGTATATGATCATAAAAGATGTGCATATACACCAGCTGGAGGCACAGTGTTCACACCTATACCTTGCAAGCATAGTATGTCTGTAATGCAATCAGATGATAGTTCATCCCCTTGCCCTTCACGCAGCTCTCTTGGGTGGCGGAATTAGCTCCATAAGTAAGTAGAAGGAGAGTCGCAGAAACCAATCAAAAGGCCAGTTACCCCTACCCAAAGGGTCAACATAATTAGTCCTGCGTATTATAAGTATTCTTTGTCTGTGTACGGAGTACCATTATTAGTCCCACTCTGGTGTTTCCATTCGAGAACCTCCCGCCATTTGGCTCAACACATTCGAAAAGAGAAAGTCACATCCCCATCTCTCTCACCCCTCCTTAGTCCTGGACGTGGATGGATAAGATGGCTACCCTGGCGGGCAAGCAAATTATCGAACTCCCTCGGTCCAGGAGTTAAGCAAGCCGCCTGATTGGCTTTGACGGAGCTGCCGGTGACTTTTTATATACTTATGGAGTATATAAGTATATACCTTCATGCTATTGCTTGTCCTGTGAAGGAACTCTAATATCGACCGAAGATCTTTCTCCTTCACGCATCTTAGCATGGCGGTAAAGTATTAGTGACTGTCTGTCCGCTTTGCCCAGGTCCCGCGGACGTTTCATCGCCAGAGACTCCCTTCATTCTCGTTCATATCCAATAATAATAATAATAATAATACCCTTCAGGAGGAGCCATGTTTCTCTGCTTGCAGTGGAGATTATCCCGGCTTGTCCAGGCATCCAGCACCATGGCCAGTACCCAACACCAACTCTCTGCATCCTTTACCACGCACCAGGATTCTCCGTGATAGACAATTTGGAGCAAACCGATGCCGCACAAGGCCACACCTTCTGAGTCTCGAAAGTTTAAAACCCCACGGACCGCAAGATCTGAGGTAGTCCTCCCTTTATTTTCCTTTTCGCTTTCTTGTTCACCGCATGTTTTTTGCTTCCTTCCCTTGTCCATCCTTTCGGCCTTTTTGGCTGATAGTGAAGAAGGCGGACCAGAGACAAACGGCCAATTTCAGGGCTATCACGCACACAGCTGACTACTCTGTCTTTCGTTGCTTTCCTATTTTCGTACTTTCTTTCCTTTTTCCTCTTTGACTCTCGCTTCGATCTGTGTTGTTTCTTTCCTCGCCTCTCTGTTGCAAGTGTAACTCCGCCAACACGTTGGGCACCTGGATACTCATCTGGCAATCCCCCTCCCTCGATCCCTGCCTGCTTCCTCACGAGTTGACTTTTTTTTTTCCTTGCGATGAAACCTTCAATAATATTATTTCCCATGGGGTCTCCACGGTCATCTCACAGCTTGAACGCTGTTGATACACCGACCCCACCAGTCACCCAGCTCATCAAGGTTTGGCTGGGTAATTTTTGAGTGTTTCCATGCACGTAAGTCAAACCATACAGGACACATAAAAGTACTGTTATGTCCTTGCGTGACTCTTCGTCGATCAAAGTCGTCTGGTCCAAGGCGCGTTTGCTGATACCATACCAATATGGAAAAGGCTGGCTGGAGTGTGTTCAACGCGATGCCAGATTGATTCACAATCCACTATCGTGGCCCAAGGGAATGGCCATCATGTGCAACCTGACCGAGTCGATGACCCTTTGAAGTCAATAAGAGGAGGAAAACAAACTGACGAATTTTTAATATAATATAATGAATGTGGTTAGCCCTCAGAGAGAATGCAGATTCCAGTAATCACGTTAGACTTCCTGCAGTCACCACGTAAGGGACTTTGGGCTTCATGTTACTCGACATGCTTGAGCTGCGATGCGGCCGAGATAGATATTTCTGGTCAGATCGTCTTCTCTTTTTCCCGCTTTTCTTTCTTCCTTTCCTTTTTCCTTGTCTTTTTTTTTTTTTTTTTTTTTTTTGCTAGACCAAACAGGCAAGAAAAGAAAATATAATAAAATAAAAACACGGCCCGCCTGCAAGATTTATTCGTCATAATGCTTTCTTTCCATTAAAACCGTTGCACTTATGTGGATGCTTCGCAGGAGCATGACGCTTTCGAGCATAGATTGATTCGGTGATGGAGGCGATAATGATACCACACACACACACACACACACACACACACACACACACACACACACACGGACGGATCATACTTGACATCGAGTTTGGCAGCCCAAATCAATATATCTTGCTGCTGCCACAAGGGAGCTGATCTAACTGGGCATCTCGCTTGAATGGGCCACACATGGAAAGGATGTTCTGGCCGACCTTTACACCCATATGAGGTGAGTGAATAAGATGGCACATTTGTCATATAGGAGAAATATAGGAGAGGGCTGAGCAGGCACGGGTGCCAACTTGGAATCTGGGGTTGCATCCGGTATTGTGTAATCCTCCTACTGAGTATGTGAAGATCTCGGATGAACACAGAAGCGAAGCTACAAGTCAACATGCGTGTATTCCTTTCCTTGACTCCGTGAGTCTCCGTTGGCTTTCATTGCCAGTGCTTGTTTGACTCTATCGATCTCGTGCCAGGGTATGCCACGGAGAGATGGTGCATCTCAACGCATTTATGCTCTTACGAGCTTTGTCCAAGTGGCCTAACCAGGCAGCTGTTGCAACACTGAGCAAGATTGGTGCTGTATATCGTATAACTAGGCCTGCCTTGCTATGGAGGATTTGGGATGAGGCTGTAGGCTATCCTGCGCCCTGTGGTGTTTTTGTGCTCTAAACCCGCAAACGTTGTAGATTCCACAGCATGTCGACAAGGCCTATGGCAACACAGCATCTCCTATCCATTCAGCACGCGTATTATCTATCATAACACCCCTCGCCAGGGTTGACTTTGTGCTTCTTGCTTGCGCTAAATCGCGATGCTCAGTGTTGTACGTAAGTGTATATAGACCCGACCTTGCTGACTTTGGTCCTCCTGTCTCTTTCGATATACCCACCCGTCCGTTCCCGACGGGAATCGTGTCCGTGTATTCCGCAGGGAGTAAGCAGCCTTTGTTCGGAGATCAAGCTGCTGATCGCTGGTGCTGCTGTTGTTGCCCTTGTTTGCCAAAAACATTCTAATAATATTAATCGTCGTCGTCGTTACTTGTATGTTTGTTGTGGTCATCGAAATAAGGCCGAGGCTAAAAACCTTCTTTGGACTTCCTTGGTCTCAAGCTAGTCCAACCATCAAGAAATGCTGTCATAAGCCGAGAGAACCAGCTCAGATACACCAACTAGGTAACCCGAAGCTCTCAAGATGCAAGCTGTACAGTTTCCCTGCTCTAGATAGTCTCACAACACCCGCAGAATCTCATGGAGGATCATGCCGAGATTCGCCATCACCTGGAGGTAGGTACTATGTCTGTGCTATGCTCCCCCGCAGGCACTAACATAAAAGAAAAAAAGCGCTACATCTGCCATTTCCTGGCTGTTGCAGGCCAGACTTGACCTATCCTGTTCGATATGCAATGCGGAACTGCTAACGCAACCCCCTTCTTGCAGGTAGTGTTTGAGTCTGACAGTGGTCATCGCCGCAAATCCTCGTTTGTCTCTCCCGATACCCCGCGCCTTGCCCGTCGACACGAAACGCAGCCTTCAGACCAGGCAGCTTGCTTCGTGCACTCCCTGCTAGGGCAACCTCGAGCTGTCCAGCTCGATAATATCGACGAGCACGGCAAAGCTGTGACGCCGTCGGTTGGCCAGCAGTTCGAAGATGGTGGCGACAATACCTCTGGGCCGTCAAGGCTCCTAACGAAGAGAGAGCTCTCTGATATGGCTTGGAATGTGCGTGCATTGTCGAAAAAACTGGGCAGTCTGAAGCTGAAGCTCAATGTCCACAGCATATTCATCTTGACGAAGCCTCAAGATCAGAGTCTGGCTCGGTTAACCAAAGAGGTTACAAGCTGGCTTCTCGGACCAGAGCAGAGAGTTCCTTACACAGTCTACGTGGAAAAGAGGCTGGAAAATGATTCTCAATTCGATGCAGAGAGCATATGCAAGGAAGAACCGACCGCAAAACAGAGACTGAAGTATTGGGACAACTGTCTCATCGAAGATCACCATCACCTGGTCGATTTCGTTATCACCCTTGGCGGAGATGGGACAGTATTATATGCGAGCTGGCTCTTCCAACGTGTCGTACCCCCGGTTTTATCATTCTCTCTTGGGTCACTGGGATTTTTAACGAAATTCGATTTCGATGACTACAAGGAAACACTACAGCGAGCCTTTACTGAAGGCGTCACTGTCAGCTTACGGCTACGATTTGAATGCACCGTGATGCGGAGCAGGCGGAGGTCCTCTGGCCAACCTCAAATAGAAAGAGATCTTGCCGAGGAGCTGATCGGGGAAGAATCAGATGACAACGTTACGCATTCCCCTGACAAAATGTTTCAAATCCTTAATGAGATTGTCGTTGATCGTGGTCCAAATCCAAGTATGTCATAATTTACTGCCCTTTCATTCACTTTTTGGTCTATATACGTGGCCTAACTGTCATACTTTCTAGCAATGTCTTCTCTCGAGATATTTGGAGATGATGAGCATTTTACATCCGTCCAGGCTGACGGTGTCTGCGTTGCCACTCCAACGGGATCTACAGCATATAACCTTGCCGCTGGCGGCTCCCTATCACACCCCGAAAACCCCGTTATCCTTCTTACAGCAATTTGTGCTCATACACTCAACTTCCGGCCGATAATACTTCCGGATACTATAGTTCTACGTATAGGGGTTCCTTATGATGCCCGAACAAGCTCCTGGGCGAGTTTCGATGGTCGTGAAAGGTACGTACTTAGCTTTTCAGCATTCAAACTGCATCCCAGTTAACAGTTCATGCTTGTAGAATTGAACTACATCCTGGAGACTACGTTACAATTTCTGCATCCAGGTTCCCATTTGCCAACGTGATACCTTCAGGTCACCGCAGCTATGAATGGATCCAAAATATTTCCCGCACGTTGAACTGGAATAGTAGGCATAGACAACAGAAGCCATATGACAGCAAGTACTTGGAGCAGCCCAAGGCCCCTTAGCGTCTTTTTGGTTGCGGTCTGAATCGGCCTAGCTATGAATAGGATTATACTATATAGTTGGTTGCATTGCGGTATAGATATTTCTCTGTATCGGTATCTGTTTCTTTGAGAAAGCATGAGGAGCGTCCAAGTTGGTATAAGAACCTATGGATAATAACATGGAATATATCCCACCCAACACGTCAGGCTACAGATAGACCGCTAACCGAGGATCTTCTTATTTACATAATACAAGAAATAATCAAATCAAAACTGTCAACGGCTTGCTTGCTGCAGTTCATGGCGTAGTGGGTAACGAGCTACCTGTACAAGCAGACGCTTGATCTCGGCTTGGCGATGTTCACGGGAGCTTTCTTAGTTAACCAACTTAACGTCCTCCACAACACAAACATCGCAAAGGATCAAATAACAACCAATTGACTGGAGAATACGTCCTGACGCTAAGAAACCGTTCCCTATCTGCTAAATCAGTGGCCACGAAGGTCTATTACACTCACGACGCTGCGACCAAACCACCAGATTTGTCCGCGTAACGGACAGGGCTCGGTTATCCCACCCTGTTGACGAAGTCTGGACATTATCCCCTCACAATAAGTTACAATGAGCGCACCTCCAAGGGCCCATGGGCACGCCTCTTCTGCAAGTGCGATTGCAGGTACTGGGTTGGGTGGACCGGGGGGACAGACAGCCCCCCCGCGTTCGCCGCAGCCGTCGCAGAGCCAACCCTCAACAGGACTACGGGTTCCCTCTAATCGCAAGACTATATATGACCGGAACCTAAACCGTACGCGAAATGCAGAGCTTAGCAAGGCCAGCTTTGGTTATATCTTTTCTGAGATGGTGGTATATGCCCAAAGAAGAGTTACAGGGATTCAAGACCTAGAAAGACGGTAAAGCAATTGCATCTTGCTAGAAATACATCGAAGTACCTTTATTTTACTAATAATCGACTACATAGGCTTAACGAACAAGGCTACCCTCTTGGACTCCGTCTACTTGACCTGCTTCTATATCGATCCTTGACTGGCTCGTCGACAACGAGTACCTTGACGTCCCAGTCGTCCTCAAGTAACCAACCTGTCAGGCCGCTCCGCATTCTTCCACTCCTCCAGCTGATTCATGGACCCCTATGGAAGCTCCTATTTTCACGTCCAGCGGATGCTCTTGAACATTCTGTCTCTCCAAATACACCTAACGAATATATGATCACGGACAACGACCCATTAACGAATACATACATATCTGTGCCAAAAGAAATGAATATGTTGAATTGTGCGGCCTTTGTTGCCGGTATTATTGAAGGTGTATGCGATGGCTGCGGGTTCGAAGCTTCTGTGACCGCTCATAATCAAGGAAATGATATTTGGCCCAGTCGAACTGTATTTCTAGTGAAATTTGGAGACTCTGTTATGGAAAGAGAAAAGACTTTGGAGCGTGCTGGGATTAAATGATTGCTCCTCAATTTATTGCCATAAGGGTTCCATTTCAGCTATTGATCGAAAGTAGATTTCTTTCCGGTCATGCATTTCTGGGGCATTTATGCGTTATCCTGAGTTTCAGAGCGCGGCGTTCACGGTTAGGGAACCTACCTTTAGAAAGGAGGAGGGTCGACTTTGGGAGGTAGGTTGCTTATTCAAATATACAGAGCTCTTGAAGTTCAACTATTACACGTACCGGGTCACATTTCGATTTCAGCGTAT
The DNA here is from genome assembly GCF_000151425.1 of Trichophyton rubrum CBS 118892. NCBI lineage: Eukaryota > Fungi > Ascomycota > Eurotiomycetes > Onygenales > Arthrodermataceae > Trichophyton > Trichophyton rubrum. Next base: position 47,100 of record NW_003456414.1, on the reverse strand, counting down.
AATGAGATGATGTTGGGCATTGGCCTCTAGTCAAGACGGGTGATTGATGTTGCTGCTAGATGATATTCATTTTGAGAACACCTCCGTAAAAACATGCTAAAAATACATTTTAGACCCAGGCTCCCAAAGATGCATAAAATGAAACTAGTGCTATGAAACAAATAATTGAAAGGTATATGCTACGATACGGAGTCTACTCTCCGTCTTTTATCACGATCGTGGTATGGCGAAGGGCTGCGTTTCCTTCGGCTTCTGTCATTATCATCACGATACCGATCTCTTCGCGGAGGAGATCTTGATCTTGACCTCGAGTGGTCTCGTCGACGGGGAGGCGAATGAGATCTAGAGCGAGGAAGGCGGCGTTCTTTAACTTCACTTGCATTTGCTCCGGATGGCCCGGATGGCCTCCTGAAGTCTCCATCTCTATTATCGGGAAGGAATCGTTCGTCCTTAATACCGAATCGAGCAGCACTGCTTGCAGGCGCATTTGACCGATAATAGTTTTCGACCCCCCATCTTCCAGTATCTTCTGTCTTCAAGTCACGATACTTCGTTCGGCCTTTGCGTCCAATTTTGGTTGCATCCCTTACTTGGAGGTACTCTGGCAAAGCCTCGCGGTTCTTAATTTCGTCCACGTAATGGCCACCCATAAGGTCGCGTTCAGTGAGACCATGTTTCTCCGAGTCAGGCTGAAAGAATGCACCCTTGTGGAAATATCGTTGCATGAACCCAGCCTTTCCTCTTCCGGCCTCGCGTTCCTCCTTTTGCTTGTCAATGAATTCACGATCTTCACGCTCTCGTTCCTCAGTAGTTAGGTTACGACGGCGTTCGATCTCTTCTCGTTCCTTTTCGGCAATCTCAATGGCTTCCCGTTCGCGCTTAACACGCTTGAGCTCGCGGAGTTTCCAAGCGGCTAATTCAGCAGCTGGGTCAATGCCGTCTGTATCGTCAATATTGTTCTCATCAACCCCTGCACCGGATTCGTCAATGTCATCATCCCACGTCTTTCTACCAGCTATCCGAGCGGCAGCATCCCTTTCTAACTGATCACGAATCAGCAAGTCTATTTTATCTTTCCGCCGTTTGAGTTCTTCAGCTTCCGCGTCGGGGTCCGGGGCAGATGAGGAGGTCGCAAGATGACCACCATTGCTTAAAGCTGCTGTGGCTTTACGATCGCCTTTTTTTATAAACGTTGGACGAAGTAGTAGCCTCTTTGGGCCATCATCCTCTGAACTGGACTCTTCTTCTTCTGATTCCTCCTCTGAACCTGATTCTTCCTCTGACTCATCCTCGATTTCTGATTTTTCCGCTTCTTCTTTCTTTAGCAACACTGAACTATCGGAAGGTCTATCGGAAGTAGCGTGTGCTTGGGGCTTAGAGGGGGTATCGTCAACATTTTCCTCCTCTTCAGTTACAAACCCTTCTTCATCTTCTGCCTCCTCTTCCTCCTCCAATTTGACTTGCCGAACGCCTGAAGTAATGTTCCTAGAGCTTGGAGGAGGCCGAATTTGCGGTACTTGTTCTGGTTGCTCCTCTTCTTCCTCCTCTTCTTCCTCTTCGGACGATTCAACTTCATCTGCGATAGGCTTGCCGGGTCTATAACGTTTTGCCGGTTGCATGCGCTTCGCGGCTGTGCCACGGCCAAAACTCGGAAATGAAGGAGGAGCCATGCTTATTGATATAGATATATATTTATATAGCTATATGACTATAAACATGGTAGTGAAGGAGAGATAGCTGTAGTGGGTGTGTTTTTTTGAACTGACTTGAGGTCTTTTTCTTCGTATCAGAAAGCTGAAGCTTGGACCACGTAACTAGTTTATCGATAACCGTCATGATTAGTAATCAGATATTCATTAGATAAGCTTCCCATTTACCCGGATTAACATTACATAATCTATGATCCGGATTCGGTTACCGTCTACATAGGACGTCTTCACGTGATACGCCTTTTTATAGTTTCAGTGATTTGCAGCCGATAAAGTGTGATAAAGTGTCTTTCCGGGCGAGAGAGGAGAAGGCCTTTTCTTTTTGGCCACTGATGAGGTTGCCAAGTGAAGCGAGCGATATAGCCTGCCTTGTGGCGGAATGGGCGGCCTCAGGCAAAAGAGTTTCAGCCGAAATTTGCCAGTCCTTTGCCTGTTTGACGAGGCAGCAAGGGGGTAAAGGAAAGTCTAGGGATGGAGCCAGGAATTCATGACGATCTATGCGTGGATTATCGATTAGTTACAGAGTACTCTGGATGCTCTGTGATGAGCTGTGTGACTTTGAGCATTTCTGAAGGCCCTGGACGTGATTGCTCCATTTATTCGACATCCATCTTGCAGACGATCTCAGGGGGTCTCTGCAGAAAATAAGGCCTGCACCCCTTTTTTGCTCTCCAAAAATAGCCTATCTTTGTTCCTTGAATTTCAACCACTTCTGGGGGTACTAGCTGCAGAGGGCTTAGTGGTCAGGTCCCAGTTGCAAACTAATGCCAAGTGGATCCACCGTAGACCAACCAGCATGAGGCAGTCGGGTGCTGTTTCATGGTCCGAAAGCCCCCGTCATATAATAATAACGATGGGAAGGGGGTGCCATCGAAGTTCGATCGTTCGACGTTCGACGTTCGACATCGAGTTCCTTCTCTCATATTCATCATAACCACCAGTTGCCATCAGTCTTTCCCCCTCCGAGGGGCGTGACCTATTGTCTCTCATTCATGTCCTTTTGGTCGCACTGATTCATGATAGCGTCCTCTCGTTAAAAAGAAAAAAAAAAGGAGCCTCCACGGCAAATCCGCAGACGTCTTTTCATTCTTTTGTGCACCTCTCTGCTGCCATTATTCTAACGAACGTCGTATAACGTCTCACAATGATGGCTTCTCGAAGAATCTCCCTCCTAGCGTCGTTGGGGCTTTTAGCCTGTCTCCTATCTCCCGTGGTCGCCCAGACCTTCACGTACTGCAATCCCCTGGAGAAAGATGATTGCCCTAATGCCCCAGCTTTAGGCCAGAACTATACCACCTATCTCAACAGCTCACTGAATCCTGATGTCTGGAATACTACCAACGGCCTTGTCGAAATCTCTGATGTTGGTGCCAACTTCACAATCCACAAGACGCTCGATTCGCCGACTATTCAGTCATTCTTCTATATCTTTTTTGGTAGCGTCGAAGTCCACATGAAGGCTGCAACTGGACGAGGAGTTGTCAGTAGTATTGTCATTCAATCAGAAGTGTTGGATGAAATCGATTGGGAATGGGTTGGCTCGGAACCAGACAAAGTTCAAACCAACTACTTCGGCAAAGGAAACACGACTTCTTATGATCGCGGTAAGACCTTCGACATTAAAGGAGCCATGGACGACTTCCATAACTATACCGTCAACTGGACACCGGAGAAGATTGAATGGTATATCGATACCGCACTTGTCCGAACCTTGAAGTACGAAGAAGCTCTTGGAGGGAAAAACTTTCCTCAAACTCCCTCCACTGTGCGATTGGGTATCTGGCCTGGTGGAGATCCGCATAACAAGAAAGGAGTTATTGAGTGGGCAGGCGGTGAAATCGACTATGAGAAAACGCCGTATATTATGAGCGTCAAGGAGTTGAAGGTTGTTGACGCACATAAAGGGACGGAATATTCATACTCTAACAGGTCAGGCGATTGGCAGAGCATTAAAGTGATAGAGTAAGTTGCTGCTTCTTTGCCTCAGTTGCTTCGATAACAGTGGTCATGTTTTTATACGGTCGATACTAACGACTCTGTCTAGTGGTGTTTCCGACATCGCAAATGAGATCAACAAGCCCCCACCTAAGTCTCTGGCACAGAGATGGCGAGAACTACCCGCCGCGGCCAAAATCGCTATTTTTGCTTCAATTGGCGGACTAGTCATTCTGGGTATGGCAATCATAGCATTTTGCTGCGTCAAGCAACGCAGAGCGGGACGACGAGAGTTCTCCATGGAAAACAGCAAGTTTGTTGAAGACCAAAACAACATCATGGCCATGAGGACTCAGTGGAACCACAAATATAAGCCGGTCGGTAGTTGATAACCCATTCTACTCCTTTTCAAATTGCTGGCTTTCAATTCCCACACGATCCCCTGTTTGGCTGGTCCAAAACTCCCAACTGTCATATACGTGTTCCGCCCAACTCTGCGCTATTAGTGCGGAGATTATTCCCCCCTCCAAATCCCTCCTACCTCACCTTTCTCGAGTATCTTGAACCTCCATTTTCTCCTGTATTTCTTGGTCCTGTTTGTTGCGGGGTGCCCCTCGATTGAGTTTTGGTCCATGTCACAAGATTGCTTTGGTGAATATGTTGTTGGTTACTTCTTTTCTGAGTACAGTTATGAAAGCTGAATGCTTGCATAATGGAGGGGAGCTTGTGTATAGCAAATAGCTTGTCTAATACTATTTCAAAGACCTTCTCAACGGTCACCTAACTGTCTCGAGTATGTGTCTTTTTGTGAGTGTTTGGGAGTTCCCGTTGTTATACCTAACCTTAAGGTTCAGCCTCATCCAATTTCGGCTTAAATATAATCCTACTCCGTGATGACTAATCTTAGTCAACGACGCGTGAGACGCGTCAGGTTCGTCTGCATAGGTACATGAACAACTACTGGCTGGAAGAGGGATGTCGATATCAATGACAACCGAGATTCAAGAACCGAGACACAGTACGGATTATAAGGCTGAGCAAGAGATTGAGATACCCGTGTGCGCTTCATTTCATCCGAAATAAATCAGCGTTGGCTGTTCAATCGCAAAAAGAATGTCTCTCGTGACCCCCCGCATTCTCCCCGAATATCTGCAACAGTTTTATTCTTCTGGCCCAACAAGCGGTCGAATTCCGAGTGCAGTACGGATACTGGGCAGAGTATCTTCATTACGCGGAGAATATGCTACTATCACTTGCGGCGATCACGGCGATATCACCCTCATATTGAACAGAGACTCCCATCTACAGATGGATCGAATGGTCGATGTGGTTGGAAAAGTTGTCGAAGTCGAGGGTGTAAGCATCTCCCAAGAATAAAAATTCATGGACTATAGAAACTAATATCGTGGCTAATCTTGATGTAGAGTCTTGGTCTCAGAGTATTTGGGGCTACAGATTGTGGCAGCCCGCATGAAGTTGGTGAGTTTATCCAGTGTAGTTCTCCTTCCCTGGAAACCAAAACCAAATTAACTGATTGTACCAATATAACAGACTATAAGATCTATGAGCAAGTTGTGGAAAATACACATAGGTTCAAGACTATTTTTTACGACTCGGGCTGAGGGTATTCGAGGAGCATGATGGACGACTTATGACGTAAATAGCTGCCTGAAAAACTGCACCAGGTCAAGTAAAATGGCATTTTTTTTCACTAGCCAAAAGGACAGCACACCAGCTTGGTCTTGATGTTCATTTGCTGGAATTTTCTTTGAAGAAAATATGGACGTACAGATATACATGTGGCCCCTTGACTGCCTTGACTAAGTGGTGAACATCATAGTACTCGATAGTTATCCTGGGATAAATTGGGTGCTCTCGAGTCATGATAATGAAAATACGGAGGTCAACTTCCACCCAGTTTTAAGATTTGCCAATATTAATAGATGAACCTCGAGTAATCAAATAAAGTATATGTCGTACGACAAAGGAAACCTTATAACATGGTCCGGCAGTAGATCACCATCTTTTAATTAATCCAACATAAAATTAAATACCGATTGTTAATGAATCCTTAGGACAGAAATAGCTATAATTGATATCTATTGAATGGAAGCAGTATCATAGAATGAAGCGCGTGGTACTGATCACTGGTAGCAAGTACAGTCTACCCAACCAACGCTCTTCTCAAAGTTATGCATCGCTAGCAACATGGAGTCGTTAATATTCTACAATGTATCATCATAAACATAAAGGGTCGGGAAAACAGGAAAACAGTAGAAACAATCCAATAGAATAGACCTTTACCGCAAAAGGGTGCACGGCTGGAACGGCACCATCCAAATGACACTGGTCCGTAGTGGTAAGCATTTGTGTTTAAGAAAAGGAGGAAAAAGAGTGAAAGAGGGAATGGTGGGGAGGAGATAGGTAGTTCCGCGTTCTATTGCAATGATTCATTGACTTCTAGCAGAATCCCGAATTTCTTGCATCATTGCCGCAAAGACCGCTGGGTCAAGGCCTTCCATGGTGCCATTAGCCCGAGGGGAAGTATTAGTGTTATCCTTCGACCATGAATTCGTTAAATGCGAATCAAAAAGAGAGCCAGGGTCAAATATTTCGGACTCTGGAAGATTTGAGATCTCATTGATTTCGCTATCAAGAAATGACTTGAAAGGTGAGATGGCTGGGACACTGCGAGCACGTCTCGGAGTCTCGGGATTGTTATTCCCTGATTTAGCCTTGTCCCTCGACTTAGGGGTACAAGTGACGTCTTTCTGAAGCAGATTAGACGTTTTTTTGTCGTTCTGAGGGATGCAGTCATTCGGATCCCAGTTTGCCCAGCTATCACTGATGGGAGTCTTCGGTGCATCAAACTGGAATAGGGAGTCTGTATGAGCAAACGAATCCGCCTCAGAAGCTAAGAAAGTAAGAACCATGTTATCCAAAGTGTCAAGCCCTTTAGATGGGCTTGTCGAGTCAGGTTGGAAACTGTCATCCTTCGAACCCTGGGTTAGAGCGCGAGCCGCTTTCTGGGATGGAGATGTGTTGGTTATAGCTTCGTGTAATTTTTTTGACCGGATGGATCTATTCCGGCGATTTGGAGTTGGGCTACCAGGGAAATCCAGCGTGTTGTCATCGTCTGCATCCCTGAAAAGGTGATCAAGACCATCAGCAGGGGTTTGTGGAGCGTTTTCTTGACCTAACTGTCCTGTAGGCTTTTTGTGGGCTGATCGGGGACTTCGACGTAAGCCGTTAAGTAAGGAGTCGCTAAGAGACCTCATGGATTCGCCATCTTTATTCGAAGGGAACAATGCTCTACGAACTGGCTTGGGAGTGAGCTGTGCCTCCGAAAACTGGGTCTTGCACGAATTCATATTTCTAGCAGGGCTGGACTGAATGGCTCGTCTTAATGCCTCGAACGGATCTTGGTCGCGCCAACGATTATGCTTCTCTGCTGACTTAAGTGGCTCAGCGCTACTGGCCCTTACTTTCTCAGTCTGCTTTGAGTTACCTTTATTGGCCTCAGCATCAACTTCTGGTTGGGTATCATTCTCTGCCTGTGTAGTGGCACCCTCATCGCCTTCCGGAGATGAAGCGTCTGAAGGGCCTGGTGAGGACTCTGTTCCTGCAGTATTACGAGCTTTGCGCCGAGCACGAGTCTCCAATGGTTGAGCCCTTATCGACTTCCATTTTCGTTTCGGCTTCTCCTTTGGGCCGACTTTGTCCCATTTGTGCTCGGGACGCATGCTCTTGAATTTGTAGAGCCATAAACCACATGCTAAAATACGTTAAAACACATGGCAAATATATATCATCAGGGTTGCTTAATACTCACAGTTGCAAAGGAGGAGTTGAACGAAGTCTAAATCATCATGGGCGAGTGATTTCTTATATATCTTTATCGAATTATGGGAACCATCCTCTTCAGGTTCAGAAGGTTCCCAGAAAAGGATAGTCGGATCGCTGTTATACGCTTCAGCCTGCTCAGCGTTTGCTGGAATAACCTTCGAGTGGGCACGGCGCCAGGTCGGAGTTTCAATAGCACCACAGTTTTCGCAGTACGGAGGAACTGTTCCTTCGCGGATACATTGCTCGAGACGGGCTTGTACTTGTTTGGTCCGTTTAGCACCAGCTCCGCTGCGAGGTTTGGGGTTGTGCTGACTTGAGCCAGGAGTAGATACAAGAGGAAATTCACTTGCTAGGGGATGGAGTGGTTGAGTTTGTGGTTGCCAGGGCTGAGAAGGCCTGATTGGGTCACTAGCCGGGACACTAGCTCTTTGGGTGGCAGGAGCTATAGATTTAACGGATTTCATACTAGCTCTTGAAGAAGGGCGTGAATTTGACATCCTGGTTGGTTGAGGTGGGAGTGCCGGAGCCGAATCCCCAGCAGAGCTTTCGAGTTGAGCATTGCCCAACATTGTTTTGGTTTGTTCTGTGGATTGTTGTAAATATTCGGTCATTTTGATTGGCGTCGTCATCAATTAACGAATCGGAACTGAGCACTCAAGAAGCCTGAGTTCATGGGTCTGACAAT
>NW_003456414.1:17530-38126 GCF_000151425.1 Trichophyton rubrum CBS 118892 | reverse complement strand
TCAAAATCATGTGGTATGAGATTGCTTAATTCGCGGTACTTTTGCATACTCTCAAGATATTCACTCTGGAGAACAGTGGTACAGGGACGAGACGGAGCTTGACCTCAAGGGTCTCCTGTGCACCTCTAGCGAATAACCCAGTATTTTTGCAAACTCGTCCCGTGACAATGGTCTTGGACTGGTGTGCGGGAGCATTTGGCGTTGGTGAGGCGGAGGCCAAAACCCAGGAAAGCATTCCCTGACCGACTAGGGGAGTTTCATATTCAGAATAGTCGTACGCATAGACCGTGTAATCTCGCCCGAGCTTTGCAACCAATTCAGGGCTAAGAGGCGTGTTAGAAAAAAAAAAAAAAATCTCCCAAAGAGAGGAAATGCAGTTGCCTTACCTTGCCGAGACAATGGTTTGAATGCAAGTTTTTAGCTCAATCACGCCAACCTGTGTTGTTTCATCAAGATAGGCAGTTTGGATATCTAAAATATGCGGCCACCTGGCAAGACAGTTGGTTTTACTTTCGTTATCGAACGTGTAGAGGACCTTTACTATAGAGAAGATCAGTATTCACGACTCAGTCCATGGGCCACCTGGAAATACTCACGCCTCATAGGCCGAACAGAGATTCCCTCCTCGTTTTCCATATTTTTGACTGCAAAGTCGGGTATCAGAAGGAGTCACAGGAAATTAAGGCGAAGAAATCCTCTCTGGTGTTGGCTGCTTCGAGGAAGCTAGAGGGTAGCAGTCGGCGGGTGCAAACAGAAACGAATCGATAGCCTCAGTGAATGAGTTACTGCATAAGGTTGATGTCTGTGCCTGGTAGCCTGGCAGGCTTCATAACGTGAGGACTGCAGCGAAGTGTAAATATGGCAATGTCAGGATTGGCAGAGTTGCCAGTAATCGGAACATGTATCTAATGAGAACGAGGACAAAAAAGAACAAATGAAAAAGATGAAAGCAACCCCTTCAATGGTCTCCCTCTCACGCGAGCTCAGCCTAGCAACCGCGTGTGTGTGGAAAAGAGGGAGAAGAAGAGGAAGAGCAGGAAGACGTTGGAGGCGGAGAAGACGAGGTTGGAGTTATAGACGATCGAAAGTCGTGAAGCCAAACGCGATATTCGAGATTGCTGACCTAATCGCGTGTGAATGGGAAGCAGATTTCCTGATACGGACTAGTGACGCGCCAGGTCCAACGCGCCTTCAGGGTTGGAAAAATAAGCCGCCGACGTGTGACACGCTAACCAGAATCGGACATGAAGCTTGGCGATTATCTAATAATCACGTGATATAAGAAAGCTTTAGGGCTTGTTGACTTTTTTTGCTGCGAAGACGCAGGAGGAAGACGAACGCAAAGAAGAAGAACCGGAAGCAAGGAAAAGACGTCGACACGAAGGAGCGTACCGTTGCTGCCCTTTTATAGCTTTTCCGAAGATGTCTGACACCAAGATTCAGTAAGCAGGCTCCCATTCACAGTCGAATCAGATGACTCAACCGGTCCTCCCCCCCGCGCAATAGACGGCCTTGCTGCTACAGCGCATTGCCGCATACCTGCTAACATCTGGCTCTTGTACTCTAGAGATCTGCTTAACAAGCCTCGCAGTGAGCTGACGTACGTTCCATTGGTCCTTTGAATGCCCCAAACTATTCTTCCCGTCAAACTTGAAGCCATCACCAACCTCAACCACACCACTGCCAGACAACTACTATTGCTCTGTTTTTGGCATCCGAACCCGTTCCAGCTCGCTTTGTTCCTTGCGCAATGAATTAATAATGGCGATGGGCGATGAGTTAACCTAGTACGCGCTATAGTGAATACGAAGTTTCTGTTCTCGAAGAACATGAGCTCACCACCGGTCCGCTTTCAATCCTCCAGACAGCTACCCGTGCCCACTCGCAGGTCTTGATCTCGTGTCGGAACAACCGCAAGCTACTTGCGCGTGTAAAGGCTTTTGATCGTCACTGTAACATGGTACTAGAGAACGTCAAGGAGATGTGGACTGAGAAGCCCAAGGGTGGTAAGGGTAAAGGCGTCAATAAAGATCGTTTCATCAGCAAGATGTATGTCTACGCAAAACTTGCCCGGACCTTCCCTTTTCACGGTATATGCGATGACACTAAACTTACTCGACCATATAGGTTCTTGAGAGGCGATTCAGTTATCCTGGTACTTCTGAGTTGAGCTTCGTTTTGGTCTTTTCTTAGCTCTACACTACGCGGTCCGCACACATTCGCCAATCTGTCACCTCCGTATGACTTAGACTCCCGCCTACTTAGATCTCTCCACCCCAAAGCGGTAATCAGGATGCAACAAATCGCTCTGGCGTCGCGGGAGACGGGCCTGGCCCGCAAAGTGATGCCTTGCTTCCATATTAAAGCTATGTTATGGAAGTCACTAATCCAGCATGTCGGCGTCTTTGGCGTTTCTTGTTTCCCTCCTGTCCTTCTCAAAATCCGTACGTACCGTTTTGATTTGCGATTTCTTTTTCACATGGAGTCCGCGGTGGGATGAACCGGATATTCTGCACCGGTCCTTTGTTACACTTGGCGGAAGGTCAGGGTTTATGTGATATAGTACCCCTGGAGAAGACATGAAATCCCTAGAATATGATGAAACATACAGCCTTGATTGATAAAGGCGAAGTGAACATTGCGACTCTTTCCCTTTCGCACCTTATTTGAGCCTTCAGCTTGTGGCTCAGTTAGTCACGTGCTACATCAAAGCATATACCCCCCAAGTTTACGAAGTAGCTAGTAAGACGGAGTTTTCAAAAGTATTAATATGGAGGTAGTATATCGACATTATATACACGCGAAAACAAAGATACCAATGATTGATACAAAGAGTAATGCCAGAAATGAGGGGTGGGGGAAGTAAAGGGAGAGGGGAATGACCCGAATTAACTCAGATATTAGTCGCCGTCGCCATATTATTCACTAGATATTATACCCAAGATGAAAATGCGAAAGGAAACGCCAAAAGAAGAAATATAGATGAGATGATCATATACCCTCAGCTACACCGTTCAGGAACTCACTGAGACCATATGCACCAGGGTCAGGGATCTTGCCAACCCACTCGTCCTCACCACCAACGTACACAGCCCTTCCAAGGCTGGCTTTCATCATCTTGGTAGACTCAGCGCCCTGGCTCGCTGCCTCAGCTGCTTTTCGGATATCTTCTGTTTCAATTAAGGTGCTGATAAAGGGTGACAATGCGTCCATAAGAGTTCGGTCACCAGGCTGGGCAGGCGTGTATTTGGCCAGGGCCTTGAGGGAGTGCTGGAGCGCATTAGCCCATATCTTTGATGTTACAGTGGCAGGGGTAGATTTGTCTTGTGCACGGAGGCCATGGGCAAGGGCATTAAGGAAGATGGCGTAGATGGCACCGCTGGTGCCGTCCATGGTGTTTTCGACGACGTCAATGATGCGATGCAAGGTAGCGAGAATGTCGGGCGTGAGGGGCGTGGAGGAGTCATTAATTTCTTTGAGAATGGCTTCTGCACCGCGCTGGAGCCCAATTCCACAATCACCGTCTCCGACTATAGTGTCATAGCGGGTGACAAGGGGTTCCGCTTTAATAACTCGGTCAAGTCCCGAGGAAAGAACCTTTTTGAGGATTGCAGGATCAACTGTTATAGCCGAGTTAGCTGGGTACATATAGTTAGATGCAGCTAAGGAGAAGGTACATACGGTTGAGGTTTGAGGGCTTCTCGACAGCACGGGGGCTGCTTGCTGACTCGAAGGAGGCGGACGTTTGATTGTCCCAAGTGGAGGTTCGGATTGGGGCAGCCCAGCCAACTGCCTCTGAGGGAGCATCTAATAGTTCGAGAAGCGATTTGCCTGCACCCAGTCCGGTGTCCACTAGACGGAGTAGAGAGATACTAAAACCCATACCATTGAGACTGGTCAAGAACGTGCCCTGAATCGTCCTCACAGGCTTAATTTTGTAATCTCTTTCTAACTGAAGGACCACTTCAGCGGTAAGGGCAGACAACTCTAGTGTGCTCACGCCTCCTAGGTTGTTGATGAGAAGGGCAAAACTTTCCGAGGAGCTGTACTTGAGGAAGGCTCGCTCCTTATCATTTTGGTCAAGCATCTGCTTGAGCATGGTCTGTATCATTTCTTCTACAGTGACCTTCATACGGTGGGAACCAGGCTCGTTATGAATGCCCATACCGACCTCTACCTCGCCGTGGGGTACCAGGTCGTCTGAATTCGGGTCTGGCATGCCTCGGCCTGGGACATGGACATGTTCCAGAGAAGAGCCAACGGAGACAAGGTTGCTATTGGCAAGTTGAGCTGTAGCATAAACCTCTTCCAGAGACGCACTTAACACATATATTAGCATCGAATCAGATATGCAGGATGAAAGAGAGGGATCAACACTCACCCTGTCTCAGCAAGAGCACCGACGATCTTCAGAACCATGACACCACCACCGATTCCTCTTCTGCCAACCTTTCCGCCCTTCTCACGACCAACACCAACGTCATCACTGATAGCGAAGAATTCGGTCTTGATGCCCGCCGCGTTACCCTTTTCAGCAGCGAGCCCAAAATTCATGACGTCACCGGTATAGTTCATGACAATAACAAGGACGCCCTTGGAGCCATCAACTCGTTGCAGCAGGGCCCTCCTGACCTGCTCGGCAGACGGAGAAGCAAAGATGGTGCCGGCCACCGACGCCGTTAACATCCCCTTGCCTACAAAGCCGGCAAAGGCAGGTTCATGTCCGGAGCCGCCACCAGAAATGATGGATACCTTGGACTCGGTATCCTTACATGGTCGACGGTAGATGATCTTGTTTTGTCTGTCGAAGGCCAGGGAAGGGTTGGTTAGGGTAAGGGAGTGAAGGGCCGAATTGACCAGGTGAGTTGGGTCCGAGAAGAAGTGTTTAGCTAGAGAGACCGTCAGCATAGATCCTGGACACCTTCCAGCTCAAAATTATCAGCTTCCTTACTCTGCATGGTGATGGCGGTATGGCTTTCCCTCCTGCTGTAGGACGCTCCGCCTATGGACGAGTTGTCTGGGTGTTTGCGCAATCCGACAGGTGCTATCTGACAATCAGACCGGGTTCTCACAGAATAAAAAGACAGGTACAACTGCTCAGGAGTAAGAATATAGTACAGAGAAGAAGACTGGTGTGCCTGAAGGAGTAGAAAAAAGAGCGCGAATGTGCTGGTGACCGGCTGACCTTTGTAGTGCTGGCCTGATACATACGACCCGGCCATCGGGGCGAGGCCCGACAAGCCAGGAGGGGCAAACAGCTGCCGGCAGCCATAGCATCAGCACAGCGCAAGCTTCGGGTGGGACAAGCCAAGGTACATGCGACTCCGGTCGAGGAACATGCTTCGACTGCTGCGGGATCTAAAAAAAAATAAAAGAAAAAAAAAAAGGGTCGAGAGAGAGCGTGATGCGTTGGAATAAAAAGCAAAGATGAGACGAAAGCTGTTGGTTTGGTGGCGGGTGGGCCTGTTACAGCGCTTCGGGGAAAACTCCAGCCTTAACTCTCTTCCATACAGCTTAGACTACAGGTTCAACTACCCCAGACGGACGTCGAGCCGAGCAAGCATGTTACTAACCATGTCGGCCAGGGCATAATGAGGGCGAGCTATGCTTCGTAGGCCACTGGCAGCATCGGCCGCTGGGCGCCGGGCCACGCCGGACAGCGGCGCAGCCTCGATGCCAGCGCTGCCCAGGCGCTCATGGCTTTCACTGCTGGATCGCTTGGGCGTCGCCGTCGGCAGTCCCGGCTTACCGGATCGGGAAGTGCCGGTGATTTCGGCTTCTAGAGCTGTTCAGGAGTATAAGAAAAAGGGGGAAAAAGAAAAAGTCGGCCGAATATCGCAGCTTGATAGCGGGTGCTTGTCCAGTCAGTTGGCTGGATGGGCCATGGCAAAAGAGAAGAAGGAGACTAGTTCTTGAGAAAATAACAAATATGGCCCTGGAGGGAGAAGCTTGATTGATCATCTGATGCTTCGAGATCCAGCTGATAATGCGTCGCAGTTAGTATACATAATACTTCAAGGGCCTGGACCGGCGGCATCACGTAATTGACTAAATATAGGAGAAAGGCGTTGTGGAAACAGTGTGGAGGTAGCTGAGAGATCAGTAGTCAACGAGCGTATATTCTTATTCCGTGAGATGAAAAAGTGCATGTCTTTCCCCGTAAAACTCCGCTCAAAATGCACCAAAAGAGGGTGGTTTGTTTGTCATTCTTGGATGTTTTATTTTCTTTATTTCTTTTCTTTGAGCCCATTCGTGTCGATTCCTGGAAATTCGTAGGAGATGGTGATCAAATTTTGGAACAAGCTGTGTGTTGGTCTAGGCAATATACTTGTACCGGTTGTTATCTTCTCGTTCAATGTAGTCCTTCTCAATGAGCCTGGCATACATGTGTCAGCAAAGCATTTTCTATTATCAGTCAGCAGAGAGTTCAAGGCTTACTTGTCAATGTTTTTCTTGATGTCGCCAAGCTCGAGCTGACCGCGATTCTTGGTTGCTTTGATTACTTCAGCTACCAGGTCTGAATGCGTAATGGTCTTGCGGCTTTTCATGATCCGTACGATCGCAGCCTGTGTCTCAAAGTGTCGGTCTGCGGCAACACGCTCGTGTGTCGTCTTGTTCTCCTGTTTGGTTTCCTTCAGCTGGATCTGGTTGATCTTGATCCGCATCTTTTGGTCCTCAAACTTGGCATTGTACGCAAACACGTCTCCCTCGTTGACCTCTTTGCCTTTGGGCTTTTTAAGGAGAACGCGGTATTTAGCACATGCTAGGGACTGTAGTGTTCTCTTCAGCTCCACATCCGCTACGAGAAGGAAACTATTGTTAGCATTTGAACGATGTTGTGATCCACCCTAGCTACCCGGGCCAAACGGGAAATAGGAGAGAGGGGAAAAGAGAAGTATCAAAGCTTACTAAGACCAGACGTCTTTTTGATAACATCATACGATAGCGTTTCGGAACCGGCAACGTCGTTGAATAGGAGCAGTACAATAGCCTGGAACGAGCTTACAACCAATTCCTTGTCTCCAAGCGGGAACCGTGCCTTCAATTGACAATGGGCGAGAGTGTGCTTCCAGTGCAGCCTTCGTCCGCTGTATTTGTTATTATAAAATTCTTCAAAATTGTTGATGGCTTGAGATATCGAGTCTGGTATGTTGACGGGCACATCCGGGTAACTCGGCCAGGCAGTTGCAGATATGACATTAACATTGAGATCAATCTTGGGCCGTTCGTTCCTCTCCCGCAGCAGGGCGTTATAAGAGGCCATTTCGTCCCGTGCAAGGTCCATGTCTTTAAACATGGTCTCCAAATTGTGGGTGAAATTGGAGCCGCACTCTGTGTTCTTCTGCGTTAGCCTAGCCCCAAATGCACAATGCGTCGAGACGATACAGACCTGACTTGAGCCTTGAGAGCATGCTCTTCTCTGCTTCATCACTGGCACTCCTGCCCATTAGGAGTCTTCTTGCAAGGTCATTCTTATAAAAGGCTTCGAACACGGCTTTGCCATGCACGAATCGGAAGAGGTCCAAGACTTGATCGAGCTGTTTATTAATTTCTGCATCCTCATCGGTAAGACTGGAGTTACCGGTGATGTCTTCAACTGGACGATTCTGGAGTGCTCTCACTCCTCCCTTGAGCAACAAGTCGACGTGCTTTGCAATCATCTCACCGGGCTTGGGGTTGTCTGTCCCCCAATTAGAATCAGTCTTCTTATGCTGGTTGATAAAAGTTTCAAAGGATTCACGAAGAGTATGGCCGAGTTGTTCGTGATTATGAAACGAAAATCTCCAGATATGATCTAGGCTTTGCTTGAAAGCAAGTAGTCTAGTGACCATTTCAGCCTCACGCGCTTCGTCAAAGACAATGGAGGAACCCTGTTGGACAATATATTTACTAAACGCAGACTTTACATCCACGCCCATACCCTTCCGTTCAAGCATCGAGAACAACCGTTCCAGAGCGGTGGCATTGTTTGCTCGGAGGAGACCAATGAGATCTGTCTCTTGGAGAAGGAACTGTTTTTGATTAGCCATCAGATTATGATCGAGAAGCTCGGCTAACTTCTGTTTGGTCCCTCTGTCGAATGAGAGGAGATCACACCGAGCCATTTCCCGCTCAATGAGCCGATACGACTTTTCCACATAGCTTGCCAAGTCGTCTTCAGCTACATGGGTTGCTGCCCAATATCTATAATATGCCGCTGAAGTCTCGAGCATTGATGGTTCAAATTGACTGGTGTAAATCTTTAAGTCGTGGAAGAGCTTAATAGAGCTTCTTAACAGGGTGGGGTCGGAATAGCTATCCCCCTGTCTATCCAGCTCGATCAGAAGGCATGTCCCCTTGAACACCTTGGATTTCAGGGTCTCGTCAGAAAACACCGATGAACGGAACTGAAGAAGACCCATCTCGTATATAACGGGATTGTTGGGAGAATGCAGGAGAAAGGATTGATCTAGATAGTAGAAAATGGATCGAACCGTCACCTAAGTGAATGACCAGTTAGAGTGGTTATTATTCCATAACTTGTACTTGACGAGGTATAGAAGGACTCACAAGTCGCGCATTCCACTGTGTCCATGCGGCTTCCACGGCCCGCAGTACCCCGGCCTCATCTCCGGATGTGGATTTGGCAAGTAGTGATTCCATGACCGTCCCAGATATATGTTCCATGCAGCGGTCCTTGAGATTTTTCGCCAGATTTGGTGCTCTTCCCTGCCTGCACACATGTTCCACACCTCTGTATAGCTCCTCCAAGGAAAACGGAAGCTTCTCATGGTTGAAAATTGCCGTAAGAGCCGAGTCCAGCTGCGACCACACTTTTTCAAAATAGAGCTGTTGATCGAGTTTGGGAGTGTCACGTAGATTCTTGACTTTCAGTGTCTTTGCACCTGTGTGGGGTGTAAAGCTACTTGGATTGGAAGAATTGAACGGTCTTGCCCTCGCCAGCGGCGCTCGGTTGTCGGCGCGAGCGAAGCCAAACGCACTTCCGTTACTCCCCTTGCCGTCCGAGCTGGTGAACTTATACATCTTGTCGACAGTGATGGGTGCTAGCTCTTCGGACGAGGTTTCGCGGCCAGGATCGCATTCGTTGCGCCGTAGCCGCTTGTTGGACTGCGCCTGCTTGTGGTTCGTGCTGTGGTAGTCTCTGCTAAAAAGATCCGGGATTGTCCGCTGCTTCTGTTCCTGCTCTTCTTGCGATTCGTCTCGGCTTGAGTCTTTGTGTTTCCTTTTACCCATTTGTTTGCGGTTCCCGCCAGAGGAGTGAGTAGGCATTAAGTTTCATCGATATGAGGTAGCCCAGCGGTGGGAAGAACAGGCGCGGCCGGGCAGGACAACCGTGAGAAAGTGGAAGGGTGCTGAGCAGCAGGATAGAATTCTAGCCAACCGCGACCTGCTGGCTGCTTCGCATGCCCGTAGAGCTCTGGCCTGGTGGAGGAAAATGGGGAGGCAGACGGCGGAGATGAAGTCGAAGTTGTCGATTAGAAAGTCGAGCCAGGCCGGCGAAAGCACGTGAAGTCGTGGCTCCTTTGGGCAACCAAACACGACAAACACGTAGAGGTTAGTTAATTTTCTTCCGCGACCTCAGAAATAAAATAAATATAAAACGATCAACGGGGCAACCATATTTCACGCTTTTCTTTTTCTTTTCCTTTCTTTTACCCTCGTATGTTATCATTCGTCCTGTTTATAGATACATAAACTGAGCGCCCTTCATGACTCTAAAGCTACAAAAAATAAAACGAAAACACTGCGGAATCAAAAATACGAAAAATCCGGTGATATCGTGTTACTCCGTACGAGGCATCACATAGAAACTGCAATAGTCCACAGAAGATTACGAGAAGAATTTTGGTTTTGACGTGATGCTGGACTGGCTGTCTTCGTACTATTCAGAAGTGTGTAAGTACAATGCCTCTGGTGCATGAGGATGGTGCGTGTGGATGGGGAAGAGACGGAGGAGAGGGAATGCACTTACGTCCAGAAAGTCGACAGAGGCAATCAATGCAGTGTACGATTTGGCCAGATTGTCTAGGCATTTTTTCATGCTGGGATCATCTGAACTTCCATTCTTTGCGCATCGCTTGAATATGCCAACCATGCTCTGTCTGTTCTCGGAGAGGAATGCTCTCGTCTGGTCACAGATGGCCTGATTGTGCAGCCCTCTAGCGAAGATAGTGGACACAATCACTTGGAGAACAGACAAAAGTAGTTCATAGTATCGCTGAAGTGCGTCACTGTTGTCGATATCTAATAGGAACTCCTGGTTAATAAAGACGGTGACTGGTACTCGGATCTAAGAGTTGAAATTTGCCTCACCTATGCCTATATCTGGATCAGCAGAAAATAGCTGTGATTCCTTCACAGCCTGGAATAAACCAGCATCTAGGAGCTGCGATGCGCCAGCCTTCGTCTGTGAAAGTTGTTGGAGAAGTGATAGTTGGGACTCGTAGAACAGCAACAGCTGTGCGGTATCTAGATAGCAGGCTGTAAGTGAAACAGCCCTGTTTATGGAGCAGAAAATCAGAAGCGTACCTGTAGCTTTGGCATTTCGGAACTCCGAAGGCATTACCCTCAATACGTCTAGGAACATTCCAAGATAGTTGGAGTGGGTAATCAAGTTGACCAGGAGGGAAGAATTTCTCTGCTGGTCAAGGATCCCTAAGAGGTTTAGCAACACCAGGGCAGAGACTCTGCAACTCTCGCTGCTGCCGTACGCATCATCGCAGATAGTTTCCATGAGTGTAGGCCCTGCAGCCTTGACGGTGCTGTGCGCGTGCTCCTTGAATCGGTCATCTGTTGAACTAGATGCTGTAATCCGGGCGAGATGTTTCGAGGATATTTGATATAGAGATTCTCGGAGTGTGATGTTGTCGGACGTTTGCGGGATGCCGCTTGTGCAGACTTGGAACAAGTAGTCCAATCTCTCATCGATCACATCCCCGTTTGTATCGGTGGGTATCTTATCAAGCTTGTCAATGAGAGTCTCACCGAGGTGGGCCAGTTCAATAGCTTCCGCTGGGGTTTCGACTATTGATGACTCAAACTTTGGTAGTATCAGTTGCAGTGTTTGCTGAATGAAGGAAGCCATGTATGTAGGGTCCATTTTGCAAGTGGTAGTAATGATGGTCACTAGATCTGTCCACGCCTTTAAGGCAACAAACCGATTGAATTGAACATAACGGAATTCGTTAGTAGCACTTAAAAATAGTAAAAGTTTCTCCTTCTCAGCCATGATTTGCTCGTTTTGTGATGTCACCACACCATCGGCAACGAGATCCTCTTTCACAAGCTGAAGGAGTTCTTGTAGTGCTTCAATGTCATAAAGTACAACCACTCCGTTTTCCTCCGTCTTCACGCAACTTTCAACGTTGACGCTACCGAAGAACTGCAATTCAGGCCATGTATAAGAAAAGCCGATATCAATATCAGCAAAATCGAAAAGATCAAACAAAGAGGGATGTTCGACGCTCTGGTCACCCTCGACTGATGTTGTTCCCAGAATTGTCCGTAAAGTATCCCTCTGGACAGATGGAGAGCCTTGCTTATACACAGCCCGCACCTCTGTCGTTGCATATTCATAAAGTAGTGTGCGGAGCATGAGCAGCTCAGATAGCGAGCTGGGTGACGATGACAGCCAGAAATCAGGCTCGTTTGTTCGGAAGTCGTCCCATAACGTCTCTGCGGTAACAACTGGTTGAGACATGAAGAGCACTGGTAAAAGTTGACCTGCGCGGAGATGCGGTAAAGTAAGATTAGATGAAAGAGGTGAGGCCCACAGGTTCAGTAAAACTTGGAAACCCAAACGTCTTAGATGTATCATCCAGGATATAACTGCCCCATCCATTCCAAGAGGATAAGCCTTAACAAACTCGAGTATAGAGTGTAAAAGGGAAATCCCATTTTCAAACAAGCCATCTGGTGGGATGTCGAGGGTATTACCAAGGCAGGAGAAACCAAGAAGGAGATGAGCAATTGTTGGCTTCTCAGGAGACATCTTGAGGCACTTATCCAGTAGCTGAAGTAGTCCCATCTTAATAAGGTAGCCGGATGATTCTGGACCACTCTCTAGTTCCCGAATATCTACATCTATTTGGGAGGCTAGTGATCGGGCTACTCGGTCTGCTTCAACATTGGAGTTCAACTGTTCAACCATCTGGTTTGTAGATTGCCATCGAGATGAGATATTTGAAGATTTGTTTAACTTTCTGGAAGCTGACAGCTTTTCCAAAAGAGCCAGTGAAGTTAGCGTCAGTTGAGGATGCCCCGTCCCGCAATAAAGACATAGGTCAGAAATCAACCCTAAGTTATCAATAACACAGTCTTCAAAAGATGCAAGGGTAGAATTGGCGATGTTGAAAGAAGAGTCTTGCCCGGAGCTTTTGATTATTGGTCGAACAATATTGAAGTATGTGGGCTGGTGGTCGAGAATTAGATTCATGATATCAATACTCCGGACCAAGCTGGAAATCAGTATGGAGTCTGAAGAAGCCTTGGACACCCCATCTGCATCTCTGTGGGAGCAAGAAAATAAGACTCTGAGCACATCTTCGTTGAAAAGCCATTCCATAACACGTGAAAATGGATGTAATCGAAGATATGTTGAGAATGTCACTTTCCAGTTTGGCTGTGCGGATATTGACGGCTGACTGACAATGCTAACAAGATTCTCGTTGAAGGACTCTAGAGCAGTAGCAGCAAAATTCATGCAATTCCACTGCAAGAGATGCGACTCCTTGTCTTCAGCCATGACACTTCTGTTTGCGAAAGCCTGGCCCATTACATAATCGACATAAGGCTCAATACCAGGCATTCGGTACGTGGAGCCCAACGACTCAGGGAATGGCAGGGTCAATTGTGAATCCAATGAATCGGATACAGGGCCAACCAGCTGGTTAAGCATTTCAACAAACGCATTCATCTGATCAAAGCTCTCTGTGATGCGTTGGAAAGCATGCCGCTCGTTCCGTACTTGTGGGCTAGACAAGGGGGGTAGCCGAGAAAGTGCCAGTGGAAGAGAGCCTGAGCCAGAGATACAGTTGTCCAGAGAAGTCCACATTTCATTTGAATGGGCTGACGTCCGGTCTATCATTAAACATCGCAGAGTAACAAAGATAGCTGCTCGAAGATGCTGAGGGATTGACGCACCACAAAGAGTGAGAAGTACCGAGATCAGGTTGGTGGTTTGATGTTGCAGAATCCATTCACGAATTTTACTATTCTCCCGGGACAGATGGCTGATGAGACGTAGGTAGCTGGTAAGCATAATTGGGCTCTCGGGCTCCTCAATATCTGGGACTTCCAATTTACGGAGGCGTAGTGTAGAAGACTGGGTCGTCGAGGGGCGCTCAGTAATTCTCACAGCATAGAGTTGAATTTCGGCGAACATTTGAGTCCAGTTCATAGAAGCCGACCTTCGAAACTTTGCAGAAGATAGAGAATCCTCATCAATGAGGAATTTATGTGCCGCGGCCGAGTTCTCTTCCCCACCTGAAATAGAGCATAACATCTCGCAAAATGCACTGGCCCGGGGAACGGTTTGGCGTTTCGATACCCATTGAAGGAATCCGTATAAATTACCGTCAGGGTCCAGCCAAAACTCTTGAGCAGCATCATTCCTGCCGTCGAAGGAGAACGCGATTATAGTTAGTAAACATTCTAAATGCATGCGAACCTCTACGGGACCCCGGTGGAGATTTGGAGAAACTGAGTCCCTGAGCGCAGTAATCTGATCCAATCGCTGGGTATCTTCTTCCGACTTCAGCATTCGGATAGCATCGGGCATGTTTGCAATCAGAGACTCGGTGAATCCTTCGATACTCTCCATGAGTAAGGAATGGAAATATGGCGAGGGAGCGTCGGGTTCGAGAGTCAGGCGGGCCGCATCCTTGAGTAGGAGTGTAACCAGCTCGTTCCTTTCTGCATTTTTCCATCCATCCAAACCAACTCCAGCGCAAATGCTTAGAATAAAGTGAAAACCGCCGTCTTCGAGGGCAGCGAGAAGTGATTTTGATAGCTTGGCGGACTCTTCGGCAGAATTTAAACCTTGAATCGGTCCAGCCGCCGTGCTATCAAAGTACCAGCCACTATACTCCGCTAGCCAAAAGACTATGGTGGCAGCGTGAAACTGGGGGAGTACCCAGCCTTGGGAGTCCTTTGACTCAACAATCACTTTGTGTAAGGATCTTGCGTCTTCAATCCCCTGACCTTCCGATGAGCCATATTGGGAGGCCGCAGTTATGATTGAGGGGACATAATGGACGAGTAGCATGTCAAATTTGTCGACCTTTTTTGTTTTCTCCATGAGTTTGCGGAAGTCTTCAGAGCTTGTGTAGGTGCCTTTGAAGAGGTAGGACACGATGGCTCCTAAAGATTCATGCTGTTTCCCAAGACTTTGCTTTTGATATTCAATAACTTCAAGAATATCAGCTTCCTGAGACTGCCCAACAATTGATGCTTTTTGTATCTGTTCCCCCAAAAGAACCAGCCACTTTTCGATGTCTGTCATCGCGTCCATGCATTTCCTAGCAAATAGCGAGTCATTCCGTAAAGGGCCGTTCTGTATTTCAAGTACCGATGCAACATATTCCTTCATTAAGAGCTGAGTTTCTTCCCGTTCTACCTCAAAAGACTCGTGAAGGATGAGCCTCAGGCACTCTAGAACGAACTCTCTTTGTTCGTGAAAACGGATTATAGAGCTGACGATTGGCGATCGATCTAGCTTCTTAGCATCGGATTGTGCACGAATATAATAGCGCGCAGCCTCAATTTCATCGACGTCCAAAGCATCTGCCACCTGCAATACTTCTTGCTGGAACTCCACGTTGACCTCATATTCGACATCGTCAAGCTTAATTTTGCCTAAAGAAAGCAAGCATCAGCAAAGAGCCGCGAGCATTAGTGTCGCAACGCCTATCCAACCCCAAGATGCCTACCTGAAAGAACAGTCTTTCTGCTGTCGTTGTTTTTGGCTGGCTTGTCTAACAGCCTGCGGAAGTCCTCAAGTGTTGCTTCCAACTCGGCCACAAGCCTCTCTGCATTGGGAAGAGCAAACCTGGACAAGGCTGACAGGTCCTGATATAGGCCCCGTAAGTTGCTAGAACTCTCATCGCCCTCCATTATGAACTCCGCGTGTCGTTGCTGAGGTCCAGGGCGTCCTTTTTTCCAATGTTATTTATTGTTGAAGCAGAAAGATCAAAGTAAGTTTAACTTACTTGAAGGTTAGGGCCAAAAGCCAAACGCGACAAACACGCCAAGGCCGTTTAATTAGACGGGCCAAGCCTAAAAAAGAAACCAGGACGACGTGCGAGGCACAACGCGAACTAACTAGTTAGTAGTTAGTCACCTAATTATTAGCTACACAGCTGAACCAGCGGCTACATTATTAGTTGATTGGAATTGACATGGACGACGATGGAGCTAAGTCTCGCATCGAGTTTTTTCTGAAGTTCAACTTCTAATATTGACATCTTTGGACTGCATTGAAAACAAACGAATGAAATGTCGGCCTGCTGGGGATACCAATCATTAATTATACCTATGAGTTGAGAGCGCCATCATGGGAGAAGTTAGTGTTGATCAGGCAGTCAATTTGATATCCTCTGGGAGGCTCAAAGATCGGATAGATGGACTTGAAGGTGACACCCCAGTTTGTCGTCCGGTGTTAATTGACTGGCTAACTTTTTGTGTAGATCTCAAACACATCTTGCTTCAAAACAGGCGCTCTCCTAGACTGTATGTTATAAAATCGCCAGCAGCTGGGTCCTGTAACCGCATGTGGTGACTTACACTTATCTATAGGGGTTCTTTGAACGATAAAGTATATCACGGTATCTTTGAGACTCTTTTCCGATTTATTGCTATTGAGAAATCGACGTTCAGTAAAGCGAATCGAGCTGTCTCCAAAACGCAAGCAGCAAGCAGACTGGCAAAATGCGCTGGTGTCATTAGAACTGCAGCTGAAGTCTCCCTACGTCGGATTAGGACGAAAACTGTGATTGCTCTTGTTAACCATGTTATTGATTCATTGACAATCCCCGGGGAAGGGTTATGGGAATCTCTAAGTGCAGATTACATAAAAACCCTGCGAGTGATTCTACAATATCCACCCCATGTTGAACATCTTTCCAAAGATGTCTGGTGTGATCTGCTAGAATTCTGCCTCCAGGGCCTTGGACTTGCAGGGGATAGCAACTCGCTACAGATGAGCATCCGGCGAGGCCGATCCATACCACCAGAAGAGTTCAGCCAGAGTAGCCGTTCAACTCCCCATCCAACATCGGCACAATCCTCTTACCCATCGTCTAAACAAGATTCAAGGGGCAGCTCTGAGGACCTTGAAGTCTGCATACAGGTGTTAGTCGCTTGTCCAGGTATGCCAGTGCTCGAGAATGCACCGAAACTACTTCATAATCTTTCAAAATATATAGCTTCACTAAATCCAATGGGAAGCGCACCCCATGCAGCTTTCACTGCTCTTAACACGACCCTCTCTATTGCTATCTTGGAGAACATTACTCTTGTTCAAGATACCCTTTGCGCCGTGATACCTACCATTAGAAGTTATTGGTCTACAAAGTCTGTTGTGCTCAAAGAAGAGATGCTAGCTACCCTTCTTATAGGAAAAGAAATCCTATGCAGAAGAGGCCAAGCTCTCCAGCCGGAATTAGACATCGAAATTATCCAAGGTATCGTAGACAGGTTGCATTCGGAATATGTTCGGCTTCCTGAGAGAGAAGCCCTGCAGGTTGACGATTTAATTTTCTCCCACCACATTATTCCTATGCATGTTGGCCTTCAGTTTATCTCACCAAATACAGGAGTCTCGAAAGTCATGCAGAATTGGACAATTTTGTCACTCATAGCGGCATTCTCAAGGCTTATTGACAATTATCACTCACGCGAGAAACGTGACTTGGCGGAAGAAAAGTCCTTGAATAAAAAGCAGCATCTTCTTTCTAGAATTGATGATATTCTGATGGATGCTTCAAGACCTACTGGGAATAATCGTATTTGTGCGTTACAACTCATACCATTCATCGTATCAGAAACAGAGCCAGAAGTCGGACGCCTCTCTACACTCCTTGGGCAACTAATTAAAAATACCCTCGATGACAATGTTGTGGTCGCTTCTTGGAGTATTGTTGCAATTACCAGGTAAGTTGCACTATTATACCTTGTCAGTATTGCACTATTAACTCGTGTACACAGTCTTACTCTCTGCCGGCACGCCAAATCTGATCAGATCAAGGAAACTTGGCTTCAAGCATGGGAATTAGGTGTACGAAATATATCCTCTCCAGCTATCTCGCGAGCCGTCTGTCATTTTATGGCTGTATCCATTCACTCTAAGTTGTTGAGCTACTCGGATATTGCTCGAACACTCGATTCCCTGGTGTCTTCCGCAGACATGAACGGTCCTGCAAACCTCAACGATTCGTCCTTGAATCTTTGGGTCAATGTTTTAGAACTGTGGTCGGAGGTAAATGCTACACAGAGCCAAAGCCTTGTTAAACAAGCTTGTGGGTGGCTAAAAAATAAATGGGTTCTAGGTATAGTATCTACGTTGTCTAATTAATGGATCAATGCTAATTTTCGGCGAATACTACAGTCCCGACAGACAGAGTTCAAACCAGCCATATGGCAACTTTTGCTCGGCCCTTTCCTCTCCTTGGCATTTTACTGTCATGTTTTGGAGCGTCCATACCGAACCCAGATTTATCCTCTACAGGCCCAGTAAATCGCATCTCTAGGGTTTGGATGCATTTACAACATCATGCAAAAATTCTCGATTACTTGACACTCACGGACAAGAAAACGACTGTTCATTCAGAAATAGTGGGTAATGTACCAATCTATGTCGCTACTAGACACCACCCTTCCGAGACTCTGGTTCTTGACCTCTTACAGTATAAAATTGATACCTTTCATCAGGTGTGGGCTGCTCTCTGCACTGATAAGGGGCATCATATCACTGTGGAGATTATCCAAGTCCTTACCTCTCTATGCGTCATCTCTATAATCATGATGGAGTTCATACCGCAATCATTAAGGAGCCAGCACACCCAAGATTCCGTTCTTAAACTTTGGGCGAGTTTATGTGATAAATTTTCCAAGGATGAGGAGCACCTAAATACATGTTTAGAGGTGTTAGCTCCTATTGTTCTCTCGTTGAAAGCTCCATTTGACTCGAAGGATATCATTTTGCGTGGCCTAGTCCGGATGAGTGTGCTACTCGTCCCTATACTGGAAAGAGATAGACAATCCGATGAAATCAATTCGCAAGCAAGTGATGCTATGGATGTTGACACGGATTTCCCATCCCAACGGCCCGCGGCCATGGAGTCGAGTCTTATTTCAAAGATACACCGAAGTGACAGCGTTGTCTCACTATTTCCAGATAGCGCCTCCGTTCGAATTGCGACCTCTATTCAGCTTATGGTAATCTGCAAAATCCGCCTAGCTGAGGAACCATGTTTACTCCTTGATGGCCCACTGATAGGATACCTCACAACTTTAACTGAAACAGAAATCCTCGTCGGATGGAAATATGTCATTGACATCTTCAAAGGACGGCCAGATGTCTCCAGGGCTAATGCTTGCAGAGTTATAGAATATTTTGGAGAAAAGTGTCTAGAGTCCTATCAGCTCGAAGGGTGCGAGTCCGCAATTTGCGCTTGCATTAGCCTAGTGGGTTGCTTTGTAAACCTTTGGACTGGAAATGAACGGGACGATCTGTTTGAGTCTGCATCTGAGCTTTATGCATGGTTTACTGACGTTTTATTGGGAGAAGGCCTCGGGTCCTCAAAAGTACTTATAAGACTTTCCGATCTATCAGAGGCCATCCTACGAGCAAACCCTTCTCACCTGAAGGAGACCCGACAGGCCTCTCCTCGAACTACCCTTTTCAGAATACTTCGGGATGGCGACCTGGTAGTAAAATTTCATATATCACAACTTATACCGGATATCTTCAGTCGGTTCGTACTAAAAGAACATGATGCTATTCTTGAAGATGTGATCGACAGGTTACCCCAGGATTCAACGTGGGCTGAAGGAATTGCATTGCGTCTATACCTCTTTGCGCAGCTTGCGTCCCGTTGGCATACACTTCTTCGCCAGAGTATTTACCGCATTTTTGAGACTTCTGGGAATGTTCCAACATCTATTCCTCATGCAAAAGCCTGCCTCCAGGAGATTTCTGTAGAACTTGGCTTGGATGGTCCTAAGGAAGTATTTCAGCTATTTACGCCACAGATCCTTTACACTTGGATGGACAAAGAGTCCGTGACTGATATTCCATTTGCTGTGTTTGGGTATCCTACGCTTCGTGAGCTTCTTGTTGACATACAAGACGAAGTTGTAGGCCAAACTGCAATGAGAGAAAAGGAGGATGATAAGAAAGCTATAGAGGTTTGTCTAGAGAGAACATTCGAGGATTTATTATGCGAATCGTTCTATAAGGCTGAGGCATACAGTGTCGCTCGTGACATTAGCATGCCCCCTTCACAAGAGGCAGGGGCCAAAGGAGCAGAACGTGGGATGATTAACCTTCTTGGGAAAGAGAAATTTTTCCAACTATCAGAGAGATATTTCCCTCAGACAGTCGCTACTCTCTTTGGTAGCATCGATCAAACGGAACAGATTCAGAGGGCATTTGAGAAACGGCCTACATTTCATCATGCATTAGTAGCCTGGCAAAACATACATGAACGGAGCCATTCAGCGTCAGCCCTTCCTCTCAGTCAGCAACCTTGCTTCCGTGCAAGGTACCTTCTCGATGAAATTGAATTTTTGTGCAAGAGGAGTGGTTTTGACATTGAAACTATGTGGACTCCGTCCCTAGTTTGTTTCGTTGCAAGAACACTTTTGGACTCGACGCACGCGGCCCTTGGTTCGCTGCATACGTGTTCAGTTATCCGCAAACTCAAGATCTTGATTTGTGTGGCGGGTCAAATATTACTATATGATTATCCATTTGAGATGCTTTTACGTGGATTAAGCCCCTTCCTTACGGATTTTCATTGCGCAGAGGATGCGATTGGCCTGGTTTGGTATCTAATTGAAAATGGCAAGGCATATCTTTCTGACAATCCTTCATTTACTGCCGGTCTAGCTGTTTCAATATTGGCATCTCTTCGAGAATTCTTGTCTGCACCTCAAGCGAGCACTACCCAAAGAGCTCACTTCAAGGCCACACTCGCCAAAGCGCATGAGTTCCACCTTTGGTTCTCGGACTTTCTCAAAACATATAGCCCCTCAGCAGAATATAGCACTCTCGATGGACCGTCTACGGAGTCTTTACGCAGGATAATCCATGCATCTCAGAATATTCAACTTGTCGGGAACGGTATTAAGGGGACATACGAAAGTGAGCTTATTCTAGAGCTGTTGGGTGATAAAATCTCAGGACGGAACCTGTTAACAGCCCACACGAGTAATCTCGTCTTATCACAACTATGTGGTAGCTTCCAGAGGCCGGACACTTTCCGAGATGATGTTTTGGGTGAGGGTGCCGTTGCTGCCTCCCATGCAATGACATTATGGTCCTCCGTCGAAAATCGAACTCTGGGCAAATCATTTCGTCTGTGGCTAGCCCGAG
>NW_003456414.1:16225-17332 GCF_000151425.1 Trichophyton rubrum CBS 118892 | reverse complement strand
AAATCGGAGTTCCTTGACTGTTCCCATGATGGTTTCTCTCTGGCTCGAAAATTGCCATACTACGTATACTATGTGATTCATTGTCTAACAGCAGTGGCCCGGCTGGGCTGGCGGAGAGAACCCTGCAAATGATCTCGAATAACATTACCAGAGATCTTCAGATTGATGAATGCATGCAAATTATACCCCCGACCCTACTGAAAGCTCTAACATGGGAACCATATCAATGCCCTATGCTTGTCTTCTCAACATCCACAATGGCCCGTTTTATATCTTTACCACAACGAGACGCGACAAATACGGCCTCTGAGTTTGCTCAACATTTAGCACTGTTTCTATGCAACAAAGTGGCTAATGATGCAGTTATTGGGGCTTTACCAAAAATCATCTTTGAAGTTCCTTCCTTCGCAGTTCAATTACTTCCATATATCCTTCATGACGTATTGTTATCTGAGATTGACAGTAACCAGAAAACTAGAACTGAAGTTTCTGAACTCTTCAAAGAGACCCTTCAAAACAGCAATGACTCAATTATACCCCATATTCGTTCGATAATAACGTGTATTCTCTACCTTCGACGCCAGCCTTTACCCCGAGAGAACACCATGGGTGAAAGAAATGGGTGGCTTGATATTGACTTTATGTTGACCGCAACAGCAGCGTCTCGCTGTCAAATGTATAAAACATCGTTGTTATTTTTGGAAATATGTCACTCACAGGCTGTTGGAGCATCTAGACGGTCATCTACGATAGCACCACTAGAATCTACCGAACTTCTCCATCGCATATTCAAAAACATTGATGATCCAGATTCCTTCTATGGTATACAACAAGATCAATCTCTTGATGCTGTACTGCAGAAGTTGGAACATGAAAGCTCTGGGCTCAAGAACCTGTTCTTCCAGAGCGCGAATTTCGACACCGACCTCAAGCTGGGACGAAATATAGACGACGGGGGAGCCTTTGAAATGATTAAAGCTCTCAATTACACAAATCTACAAGGACTTTCTAGTGCCATGTTCCGTTCGTGCACCCCAACTTGCGCTAGTAACGAGGCTTTTGATCACATGCTTTCAACAAATATATACTGCAACAGTGGGATATACC